>NC_068296.1:36204630-36504630 GCF_025860055.1 Xyrauchen texanus
ACATTTATATTTCAGCTCTACACACACACACACACACACTGAAAAGAAAAGCTGTTTTTAAATAAGGCTTAGAATTCTGTGCTATTTTTTGGGCTATGTTATGAATGTTTGCCAACACCATCTTTTATCTGGGTTTTGGAGTGCACACAGAGAAAGAGGCCAAGATAATACTTGTGTGTGTGTGTGTGTTATCATGCTATAAGATTGCGGAAACAGCTACAGATATGTTAGCTAGTGTGTCGCAATTGACAATTTTGCCAAAAAACACCTTTTAGTTATTGGCTCAGATTCTGCACCGGTAGGCTCTCATGTGTGTGTGTGTGTGTGACAGAGACAGGATTAAACCTGAGATGATTATAACACACTTTCAAGTATATGAACAGGTGGAGCAACATTAAGGGCAGTTTTCACACCATATCTTTTGGCATCAACATAAGTGCATTTGATGTCAGAGTTTGGTTCATTTGGTTGGTGTGAAAGCTGTTTTCCAATCTCTGGTGTGTACTTAGAAACCAAACCCGAGCCTACGTTTCATGTGAACTCTAGTACGATTCACAGCTGTTACGAAAGCAATCTGTTCTTATTTGCAGACAATAGTATTTGCATCTCTGGCAATGAATCCATGGCAGACATAGTAAAGTGTCATTCTAGGTTAGCATTCCATTTTTTGGGGGGTTTACATAAGATTACATAAGGTTACATGGGCAACAGTGACCATTGTCGATGCAACAAATTTGAGCAAATGTTCATGAACTTTTATGCAAATGAGGGTTTATTTTAGGGTTATTACATGTAAAATTAGCCAAATTTCAGAAACTTCAACGGCTGATATTTTCAAATTTTTTCACACTTCTGAAAGATAAACATAACTAATGATGAAAGCCAAAATATTAAATGACATGGATCAATATTTACTAAGTAATCCATTATTGTAGTCCGGGATAAACATTTTATTTTATTTTTTTTGCCTTTTGATTTAAAAAAATAAAATAAAAAATACATGTCAAAAAATGTACCTTAGAAAGGTGCAGGTATTGTTTTTTACACAAAGATTTGCAGGTATATTACTAAATCAGTTGACTTTAGCACCCCTTGTTGCATCATATGCCAGCAGAGTGAGTCCAAACACCTCTGTCCAAAAACATTCCAAAAAATAAGGCTGGGCATAGAAATGCATCAATTCTTCTACTATAAACTCTTCAGACATGTTTAGTAAGTTCTGTTCTCTGTTTTGTGTGCAGCTGTGTTGTGTTCTGTTGTCACTATCACTGTGGACCTGTTTTTAATAAAACAAATGAGTTTTCGCTTAAACACTCCAATGTCAAAAGGACGATGCATGAACTATTGGTTTCATGCCCTAACATAAACGTGCACAGGAGATCAACGGTCAGTGAACATTTTCACAAAATAATACATTATATTTAGGTTTGTTTCTCACCAAACCTTATCATATGATTTCGTAGCAATCATGAGTCTCATGAAATCATTTATTAGACTTCTGAATTATACTTTTGTATTCTTTTGAAGCTTGAAGAGGTGGTCACCATAAACAGCCATTTTATGACATCACTGAGCAGAATTTTTTTCACAATTTCTCCTTTGTGTTAAGAAAAAGAAAGAAAGTCATATAGGGTTCTAACAACACAGGGGTGAGTAAACAATGACAGAATTTTCATTTTTGGGTGAACTAATCACAATCTCAGGTTAAAACTCTGAATCGAAAGAGAACATTTATAGCGAGCGTCTTGTGATCGCTGAACCCGATCTAAACTGGTTTGCTTCTATCTAGTTTTTTCAACCTGAAACTTTGGGTTTTGTTCAAATAGCTTTCTGAAACAGGGCTCTGTAGTCCAACTTTGGAAAAACAACACAGAAAATTCCCCAACCAATCTCTGTATAAAAATACAATTATGATGCTGTCACCTTATTAAGGTTACTGTTGACGGAGAACAGCGATAATCATATTAACTAGTAACTGTAATCTGATTATAAGTATTTTAAATGTAATGCTCTACACTTTTGTTACTAAAAAGTAATGAGATTACAGTATTTAATGACTTTGTATTTAGATTACACTCAAAACTGTAGGAAACTCATTTAGTCAGTTTGTGAGACAAAACTAAATTATTCTCTGTAACAACACAAGAATGATAAAATACACAGATATCGCATTGATTATACTCTGAATGTACACTTTGCTCTTCATTTCATTGCAGTAGCAATCTGAAAGAAAAACCATATACTATCCCTAAACTAATGGATACATTTTATTCCTACCAGAATAATTTGAATGCACACTATAATTACCACATCCAAACTCATAAGAACGAAGACTTGAATGTAGTAGTTGCATCGCAACCAAAGTACAATGGTAAACAGCTGCCATAAGTAGCTAATAATACAGTTATACCAATGTTATAACAATTCTGACACAAAAGTATGAATTGTACATGTGAAAAGATTGAATTGGACTTAGATTGGAATTGAATTCAGATTCGGACCAAGTGTAATAGCTTATTCACCTAACAGTAAGGTTAGTATGTATTTCACACACACGCGCACGCATGCACACGCACACACACTTCAGCGTTATCTGAAGGAGCAGCAGGTGCATGTCTTAAGTTAAAAGATATTTCTTGACTGAATGCATAATTTCAAAAGAAGTCTGTGAAAAGTTCAACAGATAGCCCTTAAATCTGACAATATGCTTGACAATGAGCAACTCATGAGAACAAAGAACTGCCGTGTAGTAGCAGCACACTACCTCTTTGCCCTCCACCACAAGAGGAACAATGAGTAATCCTGTCTTTCACATAAACCTATTATTATCATCATCGGTTTTGTTTTCCTTTTTTATTAAAGCAAACTCTAGGGCACAGAATATCATAGTGACTTGGAGGTGAGCTCCTAGTTAACTCTGGGAAGCCCGATTCATTTGAGGGAAACACATCATTCGGACAATTCGATACATTAAACATTACAACCGAGTCATCACTCAAAAAGTGTTCTCAGAAGTCCCCGCGCAACATTTACGTTTATTTATTTTTCAAAAATTGTTGTTTATCACATCATTTTTACTAACAGATTGCTAATTATTATTTTTGTAATTATTGTTTATATTACAGTTATTGTGTACTGTTCTTTATATTAAGTAGACTTATTTATCGCATATAAACCTGGACCAATGACAAGGCTTCGTAACTGTATGAGATGGTGTAATCATAAGAAAAAGTTGGCATACAACATTTACTCCCATAGAGAAAAATAAACGAACCAACAAACAATGTTATAACGATTCTTTTTTACAAAACTTAACCCCTAACCCAAACCTAAACCTAAACTTAACTAAGTGTAACCTCTTACCTAAACCCTAAAACAAACCACGATTTAAATAACTTTTGCATAACATGGAAGAAAGAAAACACGAGAACGTGACGAGGGAAGCATATTACAGGTTTTTATATACATTAGTCATATATATTGCATAAATAAACGTGGAATAAGTGACTATATTTGTTTCCTTTCTTAAAATAAAGTGTTTGATAGGAGGCTAGGTGACATTTGATGTCTGTGTTGTATTGTTTTGAAATGTTGTTTGTTTATTCGGAGGGGTGGGTAAAAATATTGATTTCCTGATGCATTGCGATCTTCATTTGAACGATCTCGATAACGATTCTTAAATCCAAAGATTGATCTTTTACTCTTTGCGCAAACCCTCCGCTATAGTCAGAGGAAATCACTCGCATTTACAACCAAATTTAAACTTAATGCATTAAAAAAATTATATATTTGGCAACTAGCTGGTAAATATTTACATTTCACTCACCAGTGAATGAATTGTGTAGTATAGCGGTGGAGCATTCAGCCGCGAGATCCTTTCGTTGCTTGTTGAAAGTAAAAGTTGTTCTGTCTCTGTCCAAAGACGAGATCCACTCAGACGATTTGTCAATAAATAATATCTCTTTTAATACCTGTTATGTTCTAAAACGGTGTAAAAAAATTACATTTAATTTTAATCAGGCAACGCACAGATGAGATGGAGCCATTAGAGTATCTCTTGTTAACGTGCTTATTTACAGACACTTATTACAGAAATGGCGATTTTCTTAGACATTACTGGTTTTTAGCATGTGTTCAATGTAAATACCTGTAAATAGTACAAATTATACAATTAAACTATAAGCATGTAACAAAATATATGGAATGTAATATCATATTTATTGATTAAATACATTGATTTGCTCAAGATGAATCGATGTATCGAATTGATATCGGAATCGGATTGGGAAATCAACACACCGCCCTATTGATTCGTTGGTCTCTATGGGAATAAAAGTAGTACCTTTTTGTACGGGCCAAGTCATAGAAGTCGTTATCTTATGACTCCGCCTTCTCATTGGAATTATAAGCACATGTGGTATTATATGTATCAATATTTGTCATTCCAGTATGGCACAAAGCTCAGTTGGATATGTGAGATTAACATAATCTATTCAGATTAAACAGAAGTTTTCTGTTTCTACTAGATTAGATGTGTGTGTGTGTAGGGAGGGGCGGGCAGGTTTGGCTGGTTTACGAGGAAATTTATTTAGGTTATAAACAGGGTATTATGCTATAAATGTTGTTTATAAGAATATTTCTAGTGTCCCCATAATTCAAATCACTTAAAAAACATACTAAACAATGTTTATTTGAAAATTTAAAAATGCAGAAAGGTTTAGTGAGGGTTACGTTTCAGGGTAGAGTTAGGGTTAGGAGATATAATCTATAGTTTGTACAGTATAATAATCATAATGTCTATGGGGAGTCCTCATAATGATAGCCCCACCAACATGTGTGTTTGTGTATGATTGTGTGTGTGTGTGTGTGTGTGTGTGTGTGTGTGTGAATTATGCTCTCTGTACATCACACTGTCAGTGCCTAATACAGCCTGACACCCACACATCCATACTGATCTCTCTATCAGCGCAAGAGTGAAAGACAAAGAGCATTGTGGGTTTTTCTCGAGAGAATTGAGGCTCTATTGTGGGTTTAAATCGACGTAGTTCGAACCCCTGAGAGTTTTATAACCCCAACACAAAGTGCCCCTCATTAGCATATGAACGGGAGGGTGGCAGAGTCTCTTTATGGACTGTTTGCACAGAGCCGAGCATCCCCCTCTCCCCTCCCGTCTCCTAACACTGGGCTGCTGGCACTCACATGGGTCTGTATGAGAATGTGGCCCGTTACCATTCACACAATCACACAGCGTTTCCTCCCTCAGCAGCACAACTGTCTCTTTTTCTCTCTGTGTGTAGGAGGTGAAGGTTAAATATGTTTTGTTTTGTAAGAGGTCAGAGTGTAACACATAAAGAGCTTCACTTTTGCCATCTGGTTGCTAGGTGAATGGACCCGCGGCTACAAACAGTTGTCTACTAGTTTAACCTGTAATGATTCCATAATTAGCAAGTTCAAACACATATATCAAAAAGATCTTGAATAATATTCTTGAGAAAAAATATGCATACACACCTGTCCATACATGACTTTGTTAAAGGAATAGTTCATCCAAAATGTCATTATTTAAAGTGATTGTAACACTTCAAAAGACTTGAAATGCTTGTTTCTATGTGTAAGTGCATATGTTTTTTTCCCCCTAGATGTTGTTTATGCATAATGCTAATTTATCACAAGAAAAACAGGTTCAACGGGTTCTTAAATTCTTAATTTTGAATAATTGATTACTCATTATTTTATGTGTTGGAGTACTCGATTACAAAAATGCTCATGCTACTAAATGCATTAAGGCTACCAATACCTCAACGTCAGAAGCAAAATAATATGTATTGTATGTATTTTACTGTTAGTACATATTGAATAAAGACATCTTATAGAACAATCCCATTGTTTACAAATATTTCAGCGCATACGAAAGCCGGCAAACTATTGAAAGGCTAGATTTGAAAGACTATACTGTACAATTAAACAAAAGCATGACAAAAAAGAATCATAAAAACAGGCATATTCTTAGCTATACAATTACTGTATTATAATGATATGGGTTATTAATATAAATGTAATAATGTTTGCTGCAAACCCATGAGTTGAAATGATCTCCTCTGTCTAGTCAGCTCTGTTGATGGCTTGAAACCACAGCTGTCTACGAGAGCCTTAGAAATAATTTTTCAACAACGGAATCCGATAAAAGCATGGTTTTTGCCACCACTTCTGTGTGTGAGACATAAGCGGTGATGTTGCCAAAGGATTAGTCTATATAAAGTGGAACCGGATGTTTTATTAAGCGTAAGCTGTACATTTGCTAAATACTGTGAAAGTGTGAAAATGTTATTTAATTGTGTTTATTCAGGATATATAAAGTGTTAGTTATGAAACTGAAACGTTGCCAAAGGATTGGTCTATATAAAGTTGAACTGAATATTTTTTATTAAGTGTAAGCTGTTCTTTTGCCAAATTCTGTGAAAAGTGTGAAAATATGATTGAATTGTATACATTCAGGATACATAAATTGTTATCTATGAAATTAGCCTTCACAAGACAAAAGAGTCAGACATTTTATTTCAAAAACGTTAAAAATGTCATTTCCATCAGTGCCATTTCCACCTTAGAATTCAATTAAACACCATACAGTATTTGAGATGTTATGAAAATGACACTGTGGTAGGAATTTCAGAAAAACATGACATGACTGAAATCTTCTTGGGTGCATGTACATACGCTGTTGAACAATGTTTGACGAATGGTAGATTAATTTAACAGGTCTAAACAAGACTTTACATAGCAAAGAATATGCAAAGTTGAAGAAACATCCAGTTGTACTTCAATCGACTCAGTTCCGTATTGTTCAATCTAATTGAAAATGAACTATTTTACCCAATATTTGTTTGTGTGTTGTATTATTATGTTTTTTAGTGCATCATTAGCTTAGCACCATGCTAACACCAAACTTTGAAATCAACTGTGAATCAAGTCTCCTCTGCGTTTTGTGTGAGGAATACTATTTGTGTGTTTCAAAACAGCAACCTATGAGGTTTCATTTCAGATATGATGCTGTCTTACTCTCAGAAGATAGCTATCTATGTAGGCAATAGACAGCAAGGCAGCTCACTTGGTTATGGAACAGAGATTATGAGTTAAAGAGCATCTTCAATAAAGCTTTCATTGTTTTCCAACAGTACCTATGTGGTGACAATGCTGTATCATCGTCTGGTTGTACAAAGGCTCATACAGGTATTAGTCATTTAAAAGATTTACAGTTCACTTCTGAGTAATAAAGTACTTCCTGGAGTTATCACAGGATGAAGTGTCTTTCTCAAGAGCCCAATGATGAAACCAAGGATTCCAGTAATTTACCCACTGAATCACCCCTTCTGAGATTTGAACCTTTTAATTTTAGTTTAGAAATCCAGGTTTCCCAAAAGCATGGTAATTTATGTAGTACTTGAAAATGGCCTTCACAGGGCCTCCACTGTCTTCACTAATCCTGTAAGCTTTTATATTGAGAGAAATGTGTGAAAACAAAATATTACACATGCACGCCTGATTATGGAAACAGATTGTATAAAATAAATACATCGTTCTGCACAAAATGATTGTGAAACAATATGTAAATATATGTAGTTAATTAGGACTAAAATTTAAGAAAATATTTTTCAACAAATTTTAGCAAGGTAAATTACAAATGATTGTTACACACAAATATAATAAAGTTACAATGACGAGCAGCATTATATGGTCACATTTCAGCACTGTCACATGGACAGCGACTCTCTTAAAGGGTTAGTTCATCCAAAATTGTACTCACCCTCAAGCCATCCAAGGCCTACAAGACTTTCTTCTTTCAGCCAAACACAATCTGAGTTATATAAAAATAATATCCTGGCTCTTCCAATCTTTATAATGGGAGTGAATGGTACCTTAGATTTTGAAGCCCAAAAAAGCACATCCATCCATCAAAAAAGTTATCTGTATGGCTCCAGGGGGTTAATAAAGGCCTTCTGAAGTGAAGCGATTGTCACGAACCCCGCTCCTCTGCCCCATCCCCGCTTCGTCGCACACACACACTCCCTCGACCTCACTCCCTCGCTCCGCCCCCTCAAGCTTTTCACGCTCTTTTTGCTCGCTCGAGCCCTCACGCCCACTTTGCTCCTATTCGCTCACATGCTCGTAGGCAATCTTCCTTCCTCGAGTCCCTCACGCGTTTCCAATCCCCCAGAACATTATGACCACCTGCACTCGCGTCATCTGCACTCCCGCACATTAGTTTCATCACCTATCATTGTTTACACCTGCACTCGCCCCTATATATTTCACAACCCGTTCGTCTCACTCCTGTTGGTTATTGTATTTAGTTTCCCGTGTCTTTGCCCCCGCTAGTCTCGTCTAGTTTTGATTCCCTCTTGAACTCCTCTTGATTACCCCCTTAGCTTGCCAGCTCCTCATTCCCCTAGTACCCCTGACTACTCCCTTTGTAAGTTTACCCACCTCTCGATCCTGTTTACCCCGGCTTTGACCCTCGCTCCCCTCGACTACTCTCCCGGATTGGCCCCCTTTACTCTCTTTGATCCTACGCTACCCTGACCATTCTCCCTCTGGATTTTCCGTGCTGTACTTTTGTTTGCCTGCAAATAAACGCAGTTTTGATATACATTGTGACTGTCTCATATTGTGTGTGTGTGTGTGTGCGGGTTACAGCGATGTGTTTTTGTAAGAAAAGTATCCATATTTATAACCATATTTATAACTGCGTGTTCACTGGCTCCCTCTATCCTCTGTGCTTTTGCGTTGATCACTCCTCACAGGAGCTTACACTACACCTACGTCCTACGCTGGAACTCGACTCTCTCATGAATGTGAGGGCAGCCAGTGATTATAGTTTATAAAGATATAAATATTAATATTTTTCTTACAAAAATGCATCACTTCGCTTCAGAAGGTCTTTATTAACCCCCTGGAGCCATATGGATTACTTTTTGATGGATGGATGCACTTTTTTAGGCTTTAAAATCTAAGGTACCATTCACTCCCATTATAAAGCTTGGAAGAGCCAGGATATTTTTTAATATAACTCTGATTGTGTTTGGCTGAAAGAAGAATGACATATACAACTAGGATGGCTTGAGGGTGAGTCAATTATGGGATCATTTTTATTTTTGGGTGAACTAACCCTTTAAGTAGCACTTAAAACATGTCCTCCCTCGATCATGTTAAGTGCAGTTTTGGGAAACACACGTAAACAATAACAAACATTCGTAGAATCGCTCGTACCGCTCTTAAATGCTAATATCGATCGTTATTGGAAACGAGGCCCTGATCTTTAACCACTTACAAGAATCCTATGTCAATAAAACCTCAAAATTATTCTTGTACACATGATTCTTGTTTGTCTTTTGAAAAGTTTATCTTGTCCTGGGGTTCTGTGATATTTTGAAGATTCTCTCTATCTTTACTTTGGACATATTGATATAAAATATGAATTACTGAAAATAAGATAACTTTTAAAAGTTTTAATAAGTTTACTTTTTAGATTTTTATTTAATTTCATTTTCAATTCAATTTGAGTTAGTTTTAATTATTTATTATTTTTATTTGCAGGGTTCCTCTGGTCATGGAAAACCTGGAAATCATGGGGAATTTTAAATTGGTGTTTTCCAGGCCTGGAAAATTAATGGGCGTTTCTGTAGATATTTCTAAAAATTATGTAGTTTTCATTTGTTTGCAAACTCGCGTTTTTATTTGATCATAATAAAAATATTTCGGGGAAGAACTGCTACTGTGATGTCAATTGTCATCCCAACCTGGTTGGCTAATTCACAATGAATAATATAAAAATTAAATGAACAATGAAATAAGGTCTAAAAATTACTCGAAGAGACATTCATGTTTTGTTATAGAACATAAATTACACAAAGTCATACCTCAAATGTACATTTTGAAGCTGCCGTGTTTTAAAAAATGCATGTTTCTAACATGTTTGTAAAAAAAAAAAAAAAAACTACAATGGTTGTGTGATTCATCAAGCATGTATACTCACATGCCGGTGGTAATTGTAGTCCTTATTTAGCAAATAAAAATAAAACACAGCCGCTTCAAAATTGTCATGTTTAAGGCATGACTGTGTCATTTATGTTCTATAACAAAACTAAGTCTCTTCAAGTCATCCTAACCACAAAATTATTTTACTCATAAATTCAAAACTAGAGGAAGAGTGACTCACTCAGGAAGAACGATGCATTTACATACCTACCCACAGCATAATGAAGCTGATTTTGTCATGTGAAGTCTCATTCTGGTCCTGCATTTATATATGTCAGCTTTAACACTGAACAGATGGTGTCAACAATGGCAGACTCCACCCGCACCTCTCACCCCAAGCCTCATGCGGACGGGCCCGTACATGCGTCTGCCGTCTCCTTGGGAAAAGCTGTCAGCTCCTTGTGGTAAATCATGGCAGGTTATCTGTTATTTTAAAGGCAGAGTGCTCCCGTGATGCTATCAAGAGTGTAGTAGTCCAAAAATGACCTTCAGCTCTATGTCCAGGATCAACACATGCAACATAATCCAGCCTTAAAAGGAATGTTAAAAGTCAATTACTAATAGTATAATATCTGGACTTGATTTGCAACTTGATGGACTTAATGGTTTTTTGGCGGGTCAAAATTGACCCGCCAAAGGAAATGAATGGGAAATACTAAAATACATAGATTTTTTTATTTTATTTTATTTGTCAAATAAAAATGTATAAATCAGACACAATGCAGAAAACAACCACACATAAATGAAGGGGTGAGACTATAAAACATCCACAATGCAGAAATCACATGCATGCAAGCACACACACATACAGGTTGGTTTGATTATATTAGTGTTCTCTCATTGACTTCCATTGATTTCATATCAGGCTAATGATATGTTCTATTTCCAAACTCTACCCATAAACATAAACCTAACCATTACACAAACATGTGCACATCACTAGATTTGAAGATCAACATAATCTTACTCATTTTTTTTATTTTTTACTGATGAGGACATTTGGCCCTCACAGGTAAATACAAACCTGTCTATATAACATATCACTGTCATGTTCATTGTTGTTCTTTTGTGTACTTTTATTTTGAAATTCCTGTTCTATTCCTAGTCTTGTCACACCCTGTTTTCCCTCCATGTTTTGTATCTGGTTTTTATTGGTTCATTGTTTGATTACTTTGATTCAGTTCTTGTTTGTCATTGGTTTTAGTTAATTATCTTGTTATCCTGTTTCAGAGTTCTGTTTGTTGATTGGCCTTGTTACCCTTGTCCTTGTGTATTTAAACCCTGTTTATTCCTCCATTCCCTTGTCGGTCGTTGAATGTTTGCACTTCATGTGTATGTTTATGGTTCCTTGTTCGCGTCGTTACCTGTCCTGCCGTGTTTTATTTGTTCCATGTTCCTCCGTGGTTTGTTTCTTATGTTTTCGTCTTTGTTATCCCATCGTGGATGTTTTATTTATTCTCAGTGTTTTGTTTAATTCTGTGTTTACCTGTTTACTCAATAAAGAGCTGCGCTTAGATCCCCACTCCTCGTCTGCAATCCTTACAGAACGACCGACCCTCAAATGGATCTAGCAGCCTACTTCACGGAACTGGCCCAGGCGGATCTGTCGCCATCTACACCGGGTTCGACGACGCTTCCCTGAAATCCATCTACTGGATTGGGTTACCATCATGGCGGCGGAGGGAAGCGCCGGAACCCGGAAAGCACACGTGGAGGGAGTATGTGAGTCTCGTGGTAGAGAAACTCGCTGCCGAGGAACTACCCCTCTTGATTCCGGCCAACGAGCCAGAGCCCACGCCGGCCACGGTCAGCGAGCCAGAGCCCACGCCGGCCACGGTCAGCGAGCCAGAGCTCACGCCTGCCACGGTCAGCAAGCCAGCGTTGCTAGCCTCATCCGCCAGGAGGAGGAGGAGAAAAGGAAAGGCCTCTGCCCTCCAGCTTCTGCCTACCTCTGCCAAGCTGCCAGCGCCTGTAGCCTCGACCGTCCCGCAGCCAGCGCCAGTAGCCTTGACCGTCCCAGGGCTAGCGACCCTCGAGCCATCCAGGGCTCCTCCTCCTGAGCCATCCAGGGCTCCTCCTCCCGAGCCGTCTAGGGCTCCGCCTCTCATGTCTCTCGAGCCTTCCAGGGCTCTGCCCCTCAAGTCACACGAGCCTTCCAGGGCTCTGCCCCTCAAGTCACACGAGCCTTCCAGGGCTCTGCCCCTCAAGTCACACGAGCCTTCCAGGGCTCTGCCCCTCAAGTCACACGAGCCTTCCAGGGCTCTGCCCCTCAAGTCTCTCGAGCCTCCCAGGGCTCTGCCTCTCGAGCCTCCCAGGGCTCCGCCCCTCGAGCCTCCCGAGCCTCCTAGGGCTCCGCCTCTCAAGTCTCTCGAGCCTTCCAGGGCTCCGCCTCAAGTCTCTCGAGCCTCCCAGGGCTCCGTCTCTCGAGCCTCCCAGGGCTCCTCCTCCCGAGCCTTCCAGGGCTCTGCCCTCCCGAGCCTCCCAGGGCTCCGCCTCTCAAGTCTCCCGAGCCTTCCAGGGCTCCGCCTCCCGAGCCTTCCAGGTCTCTGCTTCTCGAGCCCCTCGCGCCTTCCAGGGCTCCGCTTCCAGAGCCTTCCAGGGCTCCGCCTCCAGAGCCTTCCAGGGCTCCGCCTCCCGAGCCTCCTACGGCTCTGTCCCCAGAGCCTCCAGAGCCTTCCAGGTCTCCGCCTCCAGAGCCATCCAGGGCTCCGCCTCCAGAGCCCCGCATCACACAGCTCTGTCAGCTTCCCCTGTGGCCACCTCCCTGGCCTCCTAAACCTGTCCTTACTCGGTGGACACCCCCCAGACCACCTGACCCGGTCCCCGTCACATACCCCCATGGACTTCCTGTCTGCCCCTTGCGCCTCCGAGACCTGCCTGTCTTGCCCTCTGTGCCCCCTGGACTTCCTGCCTGCCCCTTGTGCCCCCCTGGACTGTCGGTCTTCCCCTTATGCTCCCTTGGACTGTCTGTCTGCCCCTTTTGCTCCCTTGGTCTGTCTGTTTGCCCTGTCATGTGTTTAGGATCGTCTGGAATCCGATCCTCTGAGGGGGGATTCAGTCATGTTCATTGTTGTTCTTTTGTGTACTTTTATTTTGAAATTCCTGTTCTGTTCCTAGTCTTGTCACATCCTGTTTTCCCTCCATGTTTTGTATCTGGTTTTTATTGGTTCATTGTTTGATTACTTTAATTCAGTTCTTGTTTGTCATTGGTTTTAGTTAATTATCTTGTTATCCTGTTTCAGAGTTCTGTTTGTTGATTGGCCTTGTTACCCTTGTCCTTGTGTATTTAAACCCTGTTTATTCCTCCATTCCCTTGTTGGTCGTTGAATGTTTGCACTTCACGTGTATGTTTATGGTTCCTTGTTCGCGTCGTTACCTGTCCTGCCGTGTTTTCTTTGTTCCGTGTTCCTCCGTGGTTTGTTTCTTATGTTTTCGTCTTTGTTATCCCATCGTGGATGTTTTATTTATTCCCAGTGTTTTGTTTAATTCTGTGTTTACCTGTTTACTCAATAAAGAGCTGCGCTTAGATCCCCACTCCTCGTCTGCAATCCTTACAATCACATAGGTCGAGGTCTGAGTCTGGCCCCTGTGTGACAAAGTTTATGGTGGAATTTTGATGTTTACAATCAATGAGAGGTAACATATTAATTACTCTGTCTTTGTAGCACAATCAGATTTGACTGTAGCAGCATGATCATGTTTGACAGCATATTGGAGCATCATTGCATAATCTGGTAATTCAACACAAGTGGTTTAGAAAAAAATGCTACAATTTGACAAATCTTTTTCATAATGTCTAAAAATATATATCCAATCCATAACTTGTGATAATATCTAGAAATTAAGTTTGTTGCAACATTGACTTATAGAGATCAGCCAATGCATGGAGCACTGGAGCCATCTACTGTACATAGTTGTTATTTCATGAAATTATTTTTTTTTATTCCAGCAGATGTCACCAGAGACACAAGTGCATTACAAATTGTAATGTTTTGACACTTTCAATTTACTGAAATGAAGGTTTTTATTGAAATGAAGATAACATGAAACGTGTTTATTTTATATGGAAATAAATGGTGTCATTTTGCAATTTAGAGCTAAATAAGGTCTAAATGACATGAAAAGCAAAAACACTAAAGTTGGGTTATCTTAAAAAAATAAAAATAAAAAAAGATATTACACATGTATTTTCGGGTAATTTTTGACCTGCAAACACCACGAATGTGACTCACAAACAAACACTGCAAAATGGTTAATATGGTGATTTTATGAATAGAAGTCCCACCCTACAGATAAAAGAGCCAATCACACTTTTCATAGAGACATTGCCTCTTGGTTTTTATCGAGAAATAGTGTGGGGTTTTTTTTTAGCATGATTGTAGCTCAATTATGGCACAATTATGATACAAATCAAAAATATGTTATTTATTTTGGAGGACATCTACAAAATTAATTATGTTTCTACTGTCCTAAACAGATTAAGTTTTAGCTATTCGTCATGAATGTAATTACTGTGGGTGGATTTTTCTTAGATTAAATAGCCATTTCCTTGTATCCTTGCATATATAATGCTAAAGTTAAAGGATTTACTAGCTGTACACAGTCATGACAGGAGTTAAAATCTATTTAGATAAAACTACACTAAAAGGTTTGATAAGTGATAATTCGTACGGTATGGTGAAATCATAAAATATTGTATGACTTGGCTTATATGAAAAGGTATGACTTTTACTCCCATAGAGACCAACCAATCAACAAACAGTTGAGTTTCAAATTGATTCAAAACAGGCATCAAATTTGATCTAGCTTCCTATCCAACACATTAATAGCTTTGGGATTTGGGTAGGGGGTTAGACTTTATGGTTGGGTAATGATTTGGGGTCTGGGTAAGGGGTTAAACTTCAACTATCTGCAAAAATGGTAATACCATGTTCGTTGGCTTGTACATCTCTTTGGAACTAAAAGAGTTTCTTACGATTTCACCATCTTGTACTATTATTACAACTTATAAAGCCTTTTTATGAGGTCTTTAAGAGTGGCTTGTCTTTATTTAAGACTGTAATTAAAGGTTTACTCAAGTCTCTAAGAAGTCTCTTTGCTGAAAGTTCCGCAACCTGAAAATGGACAAATGCTAATAGCAAAACTTGTGTAACACTGACAATGACATCTGTTTTTTCATTTGCAGGTACTCTGAAAGCGCTGACCTGCTGTTCCGGTGAGTACTGATTCATGAATCTCATTTACATTCTGTTTCATAAGCGCCACAATACAGCAATAATGTCTCATCAAACGCGCTAAGCACGGCAATCGCTTCAGAACTCGACAGGAGCCCACACAGTCTCTCCCTGTGGTGCTGGCCTGCTTTCACAGCCAAACCATCCTTATTCAAGCTGGCTCTCATTTCTTCTCTCTCTCTGAACAGCAGAAATCGTGTTTTTTCTTTCGCTGAATGTGGACTTTAATCCATTTATTAGCCTGAAAGCTACTGGGACGTGAAGACAAACCACATGATTCCTCCGACCCTGCTCCTCTCTCACCCCCCACCCCAAGGGAGGAGAACTTTGCTCAAACTAACTGCTAGCATGATTTATACTTATCTTGGCTCCTGCTATCTCCCCTAACACCCACATAATGTGTCCCTCTTGCTGTGCCGCCCAGGCTAGGCTAAACGACTAAACGACTGACAGCAAAACAGCAGAGTTGGGTCAGATGAGCCATGTCCTCCAGTCTTCTAATTAGCAACCACTGCTCTCAATTACATACACACATACATACATACACACTCTTTATACAGCTAATGGCTCAAACACACATTCTTTCAAAAAGCATAGAAACCATTATACCTTTTTATACTAGCATCAATGATCGGCCGATTTTCACGTCCTACGACTCGATCGGTGAACGCAATTTGGCTGATTGGCAAAGGGAAAACAGCACGAGATGTGAAACGGTCCTTATTATCGTTCATGGTGGCAGCTTCTCAGACTCCACCAGGCATAGAAATCTCAGTAATATCTTGAGTTACAAGATATGGTGTAATTAAAACATCTTTTTTTAAATATCTTCCGATTAAATGGCATTAACAATAGTAGCACCTGTACAGTCCAGAAAATGTGCTCTTTCTCTTGCTCTCATGAGCAGGGCCGCATTAATGCACAGGCTAACCTGGGCTTAAAACAAGGGCCCCAACTCGCAGAGGGCCCTCACTCGCAACGTCTACCGCTACCATATTCTCCACCTTCGAACATCGCAGGAGGAGCACATATAAAGACAAATGAGATTCTGATAAGGATGCAGAGATGGAGGGTTAATTACTGGCATGCGAGCATTAGTGAGAGAGGAGTTTGGATTTTATTTAGATGAAGTCCCTCACGAACCAGCATGTCCGTCAACCTCTTGATGTAATCCTTCCTCGTGATCAAGCAGCATGTTTATGTAAATATGTGCAGAATGAGAAGCTAAACTATAAAAGTGTGACAAGACTAATCAAAAGATGCACTATTCACTATGGCAGGCTAGGCTAGCACCTTGCATGGCAGCTCTGCCGCCATTGGTGTATGAGTGTGTGTGTGAATGGGTGATTGGGACACAGTTTAAAGCGCTTTGGTAACCTCTAAGGTTAAAAAAAGCGCTATATGAGTGCAGACCATTTACCATTTACCATTTTATTCAACAGACAAATGCAGTGCTTGCAAAAAATGTGCACATCATGAGTGGGTGATACTGTAAACGCATCCGCTTTGCATTCATCAAGCAGCGCGGTTGAGCGCATTTCAGCCTTTGTTGTAGATTTTTGCTTTAAAAAAACACTTAATGCAAACAAGAACAAACGCTATCAGTGTTTTAGATTTTAAATTCACATTTATGCTTTTTAAACCACAATGATAGGGACTTATCATTAGCCTATTATGGGAAACAAGCAAACACAAACGCACAAAGTGGGGTTCAAAAGTCTGAGACTGATTCAAAATCTAAACTGTCAAAATTTCAAAATTCTAAATTGTAACAAAATCAAAAAGGTTGTCATTCCCTGGTCTAATACAAGTTCAAATAATAACGATCTGGTAACTTAATATAGAAAATATTTTTGTTAGCCTATTCTTGATTTAAAAGTTTTTTTGTAAAATGTTTTTTGTCAGCTAAAACTAGGCAAAGTGATATTACTGGGAAGAGGAAAATTAAATGAATAGTGACAGTGTACAGAAAGCTTACATATAGCCAGATATAACAGATATCCTGATAAAAGGTGAAATGACCAGTATCGGGATCTGTAATGGCCGATCGGTTATCGGCATCGGCTATAAAAAGCCTGATGGGAGCATCCCTAACTTAAGTGACCTTATTGCATTCAATCACGTTCACTACAATCTCAAAAATCTGGCCTGTTAATAATACCTAGAATATCATAATCTACAAAAGGAGGTAGATCCT
Organism: Xyrauchen texanus; assembly: GCF_025860055.1. Lineage (NCBI taxonomy): Eukaryota > Metazoa > Chordata > Actinopteri > Cypriniformes > Catostomidae > Xyrauchen > Xyrauchen texanus. Next base: position 36,222,094 of record NC_068296.1, read on the forward strand.
TTTCCTATTTGGCTCCTAAACTATGGAATAGTCTTCCTAGCATTGTTCAAGTTTCAGACACACTCTCTCAGTTTAAGTTTAGACTAAAGACTCATCATTTCAGCCAGAAATACACCTAATTTATCCCTCATCTCATAGTTATGCTGCACTAGTTAGATCTGACAGAACAGGAAACACCTCTCATAATCTACATGTAACAGGACTGGATGTTGTTAGAATTAGGAAGCGAGGTGTGGCAGGGCGGAGGGCGGGTCCGTGTGGTGATTCTACACACCCGGTCCCTTATCAGGCTAATCAAGCCTCCGAGAGGGATAAAGGCCAACTGCGGAAGATGGTGCGGGAGAGAGAGATCGTTTACGGACGAGTGTCTTACACTGACACTAAAGTTCATAACATTAAAGAAAATTACAATTGTACTTTTAAAATAAAATTTTCACCCTACATTTTTTTAGAGGCTTAAATGTGATTAAAATAGTTGTAAGTGTAATATAAAATTACAAGGCGCTAGCCTGCCATTGGGAGCTATTTGGGGTTCAGTGTCTTGCCCAAGGACACTTTGGCATGTAGAGTCGTGTGGGCCAGGAATCGAACCACCAACCCTGTGATTAGTGGCCAAACCGCTCTACCACCTGAGCCATAGCCGCCACTTAAGCCAAGGCAGTCCAGCGCTTATGCCACCCATGTATAAAATGTGAGTAAAACACTTGCATACATGACCAAATTTCACTGAGTGACTAAAACATTTCAGATTTTCTTTACACAAAGCACTCGTATGGCTTTGGACAACTTGGAATATAAAACACAAGTCGTGTGGGCTACTTTTATGGTCCTTTATGCTGTTTTAGATCCTGTTTGGAGCTTCTTGAAGATTTGTCAAAGACATATGTGTGTTCCACGGAAAAAACAAAACATAAAAAAACAGCACAAGTTTAGAACAGAATTTCATTTTTGGGCAAAGCAGACCAAGCAGGAGCCTTTCAGCAAATCGGTGAGTGCCACATCACCTAATTAATATTCATGAGTCAAACTCATATGTGTCCTTCGCACGATGAAAAATAGCCACTGCCACCCGCCTACACACATACTCAGTTGTTAATGCCACACTCAGTCTGAATGCTCCAGGGTGAACATTTTGAGATGTGTGAGCCAAAATAATACAGCGGCCACTGTAAATATTTACTATTATATATTAGACAGTGTGGCTAGTGTGCCCCAAGCATCCAGACAACATTCATCATCATTCATCATTCAAATTGAGATATGACTGAATGATCAATACTGACAGAGGTGTCAGATCTTATTAACCATGGAAAGAAAGAAAGATGGAAAGAAAGTAAGAAAGAGAAAGAAAGCACCAGTTTGTTTTTATTCAGATGAGAGCACAATATGACTGCTTGCTAACGTTTCTGGCTGCAGTAATGTTTATTCTGATAGGAGTGACCAGACCAGCATTCTCTATCAAAGAGACATGTTGTTCATACTTTAACAGATGAGAAGATCTATTCATCTTCCTTTGATATCTAATTTCAATAGCTTTACAAATATTCTTGTCACATAACAGATGATTTTTTTCTATCCACCTGTAATGCTTTCATTAATATTACATAATCATCTTGACTTAAATCATGTCCTTTCAGCCTGTGCTGCATGCAATGATAAAGGTTTGTTGAAACATGACTGAATCAAATAAAAATGGGGCGAAGCTGTAGCACACAAACACAAAAACAGTATACATATTAATGTACAGTGCTGGATAGTAATGGATTACCTGTAATCTGGATTACATAATCATATATAAAAAAATCAAGTAATTGTAATTGGATTACATTTAAAAAAAATACTCATAATCAGACTAAAGTTACTTTTTATAGATTACATGATTACATATTAACAAGGCAATGACAGTAAATTGTTAATCATTTATTGATAGTTTTCGTATCAATATCATCATATTCTTACCCTGAACCACAATAGTCTTACAGATCAACATTTTGAGCATGTGCTCCTTTTACGGAGCTTTGGAATTGGAGATGGACTATTAGTAAGCAGTAACAGTTAAAAGTGTTTTATTGGTTTTTAGATGAAAGCTTTGATCTAGGCAACATTGTTTCTGTTGATTTTATGGTCATTATAATTTTCATGAATTTTAGGATGGTTTTATGTTGATTTTATGGTCATTAATGTTTTTAATGCTGCTATTGTCATATGCACTTAAAATGATGTCTCAGTGTCTCAATATGCTTAAAAATGCATATAGGATGTAAAATAGCATAGAAATACCATAAAAACGATTTCATCTTTTGATTTTGGGGTGAAAAATATCCTGGACATTTCTTCATCAGATTTACATGTACGCATGCCCTCACCATATTACCTTATCACGGTTATTTAAGGCGAGACTTCTCTCAAAGTACATCCATTATACACATACGTCTAAAAGATGAAATCTTTATATCACTCGCAATAATAACAGCTTTGAATAACTGCAGTCTGGGCATTGAATTCATAAATAAATGACAAAAATGTATCATGACTAAAGTTCATTGAAGCACCATATAGAATGGTTTAAAACATTTCTTAAAGTAGCCAAGTAGCAAGTCTGTCTCCAGGAAAACATCTATAGTGATTACTTTGGACTTCACCAGTTTGGCTTTAGTGTAAAACACATAAAGCAGCTGTCTTGACTCCAAGAACCCTTATGTTGGATTTGAGGCCTAAAACCGTGAGGGACTTTGTGTGCCATATACGGAGAGCAGAATATGTTGCTAGTGTCAACCTCTAATGTTTTTCAGACATTTTCACAGATTAAACCAAACAAACTGCAGTAACATTTCTGGACTACCATTTCTGGTAAATGCTTTTCACATGTCAGTTATTTACTTTCTGTCCAATTTGACAAATTTATTTCCACAATTTTTTTAAATAATTTTTTTGTTATCATGCCCTGACTTGAATCAACCAGCCTGATCTCATGAAAATTACATTACTGTGGCTACATTTTTGCAAAATGACATTACAGTTCATTACACATTTCACAGGTTCCGAGGGAAACTGTCCACTCTGTGGCGCTAAAAGCGAGGATTTTTTTAGGTTAATGCTCTATCGAGTTTTAAATCAAATAAATCGACCTACCTCCCTACCCTAAACCTTAAACCTAATCCTAACCGATTGTGTCATAAATGCAAATGTGAAATGAAAAACAATTGATGAGTTGAATTACTCGAGATGCATAAATCACTATGAGTGTCACACGGTCTGAAGCCCTTATTCATCATGGCAATCTGTCTGAGAAGTTGGAGTGTGAACAGACAGCGGTTTCTTCACAGTGCTTGTCATACTGCCCCTGAGCAAAAACACAAGTCTCGTCAGACATGCTCTGAGGCCTAGCTCGGCAGCCATTTTCTGATGATCAAAGCATGCAAAAGAGATACCATGCATGTCTTGAGCTGTCACTATTAAAAAACACTGTATAGAAATTAAGTATCAGAACGTAAGGAATAAATTTGCCCCTTGTCCTTATTGTCTTTTTATGTGTTATTCTGGGAGAAAATATATGAATAAGGCAATGGAGGAGCGGCCTCTTCCTTTCTCTCTCTCTCCCCTCCCCAGCTCGCACTGGAGAACGAGTTGGTCAAGGGGATGCCTTTGTTCTGCGAGGATGTTTCGCACTATCTGGGTAGCACTCATTGTTCCCCCATTAAATGCTGGGAACATTTTGTTGTCTAACCCGTTTGTTTCTTAAGTAAACTAATTTAGCTCAGTTTCCCCCATAAATTATGCTGGTGAATGGGCATTGAATATTTTCAGCTTGAGTTTTGCCTCTGCCTCCATGACTAACAGTCTCGGGGCACACTGTGTAATGAAAGATGAGCCCCCTTTAGTGAGCAAAATTGCCCATCAGCCAATATCAAAATGAGTTGCTTCAAACGTCCAACAACCAGAATATGGTTCAGTTTTCCCCCGCGGCTTGCCAGGGAGCGAAACATGTAAAATAAAAACTGCTTCCTGAATTAAGCCCGTCTCTCCATGACCAAGGGTCTCAAGATATGCGTAACAGAATTTGCTGTTTATCAAGGCACAAGCATATGCAAAGGCACACATTGAACATAAGCACCACATGTTGTCCCCCCATAAGAATGCAGGGGCTATTGTGTGAGCCTGCTTGTTTCTCAATTCCCTTCACATTTGCATTCTTCCCTGTTTCTATTGCTAGGGAAGATGGTTTATCTGGGGTGCTCTGCTGTAAATACATTCAGAGTGGCCGGCCCTTCTAATTACCTGATTTAATTCGGCCTCTTTCTCCTCTTTTCTGAACAAAGGCTCTGAGACATGCATAACAGAACTTGATGTACACAAATCACACAGTGAGCCTAAGCACCACATGTTATCCCCACATATAGAATGCTGAGGCCATTGTACGAGCCAGCTTGTTTTCTCAATCCCCTTCATGATTGCATTCTTCCCCATTTCTATGCTAGTGAAGATCATTTATTTGGCATCCTCTGCTATAAATACATTCAGAGTGGCCTTTATAATTGCCTGATCTAATTCGGCCTCTGTCTCCATGTCCAAGGGTTTGGAGACATGCATAACAGAATTTGATGTGCACAAAACAAACATTTCCCTAATGTGCATATATTTTTCCCCATTGAGAATACCAGAGAAGAGTTTATTCTATCAGTGTCACTGCTGCAATGTCATCTCAGGGTATTCATTTTTCATGCCTGAATAGAATAAAGGCAAAACATGATCAAATCCTCCTCAACCAGCCGGTATTCCCTCCGCTGTGCCGCTGGTTCAAGGACAGCCACCAAAAATAAGTCAAGCGTGCCATCTAGTGGTAACAAGTCACGCTGCAGACAAAGGCCATGAATGAATTTATCTGCCCATCAGCTGGCTTTGCAGTACCTGTAGGGCTTTTTGAAATGGGTATTTCAAACAATAAAGCATGACGCCTTGCGTCCCATTCTGGGTTTAAGCCGCTTGAATTACAAGCGAATGAAATGTCAATTCAGAATGATAACGCAAAAGCAAATAATTTCACAAGTGCAGCCGGGGGACTGGTTTGTGATAATAGATTTGAAGGATGCTTAGTTCCATAATCAGATTGTGGTGAAGCACAGGTGCTTTCTCAGATTCACTTTTGGAGGCAAAGCGTATACATTTTGCTTCCTTCCGTTCGGACTTGCACTAGCACTATGCACTGGATGCGATTTTGATGCCCTTGAGGCTTCAGGGAATCCATGTTTTGAATTATCTCGACAACTAGTTGGTGCTAGCCTACACAGAGACTCTGGCTGCCCAACATCAAGAGGTCATTCTCTGCTGTCTGAGCAATCTAGGGCTGTGTGTAAACCTAGAAAAGAGTGTCCTGTTGCCAAGCTAGATTTGTCCAGTTTCTGTCTCCAGTTTGCTCTGTCATTTCGCCAGTGTCTAGTGGTGTTTGGATGGGCCAGCGGCGATACTGGCACATCAACTGTCTGGAGATGTTCTCGGTGCTGTTGACATTAGAATTTTTCGGACAGGAGGACGATTGTTCCCTACATCAATCTCCAGGGATTAGTGCGCACTCATGACATAGTGAAGCTGGTGTGGCACATTTTTCTGTAGGCATGGGACAATGTGCTGTCTCTGCGAGCTGTACATGTTCTGTTTTTGTAGCTGCTGTTCGCATGGCCTGAATGTACGTCCTTCCCTTTGATGCAGCTCAAGTTCCTCGAGAGGGAATGTCTCGGTTACATGAAGCGTAACCCTGGTTCCCTGAGAAGGAACGAGATGCTGCATAAGCTTGACATACTCTCTAGTCTAGGCTTGTGCCTTCCTGCAGAAAATCTGATGCGCTGGTGCGAAACGAGCACCTTTATGGAGCTCATGACATAGCTCCCTGGTGGTGTCGCTAAGCGCCATCAGCCAATAAATTGGCATGATTGTAGAAGGGCTTCAGACCACGTGACACTCAAGGCATGTCCCCATAGCGATTACTCAGCGTCTCGTTCCTTCTCAGGTAACCAGGGTTGTGCTTCACGTAACCGAGACGGTTTAGCATTTATTTGTCATAAAATGTAACATGGACCTGCCATGGACACCATGCATTTTTAATGTTTTCATGAACAGGGGTGTTAACCAGTTCCAATGTTTCCTTAAAGTCTTTAAATGTCACTCTATGGTTCTTTTTTACCTCATTGAGCATTCTGCGGTGTGTCCTTTGAGTCATCATGGCTGGACGGACAATTCTAGGGAGAGTAGCCACTGTACTAAATCGTCTCCATTTATAGATAGCTGTGGACAAAGGAATATCTAAGCTCTTTGAGATAACTTTGTAACCCTTTACAGCTTTATGCCAAGAAACAGTTCTTGATCATAGGCCTTCTGAGATCCCTTTTTTGCATGGTCCACATCAGCAGATGCTTTTTGTGAATAGCAAACTTTAAATTATTTAGTGCTTTTTATAAGTCAAAGTAGCTCTAACTCACACCTCCAATCTTGTTTCATTAATTGGATGCCAGGTTTGCCAACTCCTGACTCTAATCAGCTTTTTTGCAGACAGTTATCCCATCAACATGTTTAAGCCGGATTGCTTTTGCGGTTGCGTGCTGTCTCCGTGTTTATATCTGTGTCTCCCGCTGAACACGTTAAATGTGTTCTACAATATGGAATAGTCTGTCTGTGGACCAACCCTCCAGTCTGGGCCCCTGTCAAGACCGCGCCCGGGACAAAAGGTCCAGTTGTCCCCATTATCAGCGGCCCTGGTTCTAGTGTTCATTTCACCAGGAAACTGCAAGAATATAGGTATAGTAAAGTAATTATATGAGACCAGTTTAAAAAGACACCTAAATTATGAAGAATTATCTATTCCTTTAAACAAACAATCACCATTGAAAACATTTGATGTTTTGATATAGTGTTATCTGTTGAAAAATATACTTCTGATTCTTCTTCAATACCTTCTTACAAGCTGAACAAAAGTACATCCCATCCACCAACAGCATCCAAAAACTCCCAGGCAGTGAAGAAAGTTGGTGTGGCCATTAACTCAGTTGAGTTAGTTCAATTGATGGGTCTGTGAACACTCATTGACAGACATTTTTCACTGCGTTTTTCGAACACTTATGTAAATGAGGCTCTTGCCTGAACACTGGTTGAAAAGTTAAGGAGCCACTACAATGGAAATGGACCATTATTGCATCTCCAAATCCCTGTCTCTAGGTTAACTTTTGTTGGAATTGAACTTGTAACCTCTGTGTTAACAGATCAAGTTCTTAACCATAAAGCCTGGCACAACAACTTAGTGATTTTCTAACTCTATGATCACAAATGATAAACTCAAAATCCAACGCTCTCACATGCATAAAAGACAGCCACACATACATCCACATATAAAAAAAGACTCCATTAAACCTCAACATTATATAAGATGTGTTATATAAGGACAACAGCCCACTAAAAATACAGACATTTCTGTGACCTCAAAAGGGCCATGAAAAATGTAAAAGATAAAAGGTGGACTCCAAAATTAAGACATTTATGCAACTGCTTTGGTTGCATGAAACCATGAACTCTTCAACTGTTGCCCTAAAGTAGGGCGTTAGAGCTCTCTCACTGCCTGTGTAAGAATCGAAATGCAATCACAGCATGTTTTTAACCGACAAAGCCTCCTCTCTAGGTCAGGGCTTCTCTAGTACAGCCAAGCAGGAAAATAATGGTGCATGAAAACCTATTGCAGCTGTGCATATGTGTTTATGTTCTCGCTCTGTTTGCAGGATAATTCCCCTTTTTGGCCCTTTGCACTCTGCCAGGCCCCTTTATTTCCAAACAACAGAACAGATACTCTGGACGGCTTTAAGCTATTGCTGAAACACTATCCACCCATTGTTGAACCATTTGTTAATGCCTGCATCCGTGGTGCTGCCTGCTCAACAGACTCAGTCAACACAGTCTAACCAGCCCCGTAGAGCAGCAGCAATCTCCTTGTTAGCAGGCCTGACAACACTCCATGGACATAGCAGAGGGGATTAGATTGGACTCTAGAGAGGGAAGACAGAAGCGCTCAGTCCGGGCTGCCCATACATGTGTATCGAACAACTCAACTGGGTGGGGGGGGGGGGGGGGGGGGGGTTAAAGAAGGATATGAGCAATGCCAGACTGGCAGTGACTCAAACCCAGTGAGAGATAAAGAGAGAGGAAAAGAGAGAGAATTGTTGTGTGTGAACAAGAAGGTGTAATGTTCCAGGTTCAATACAAGTTATTGTCTATTATAGTCTCAGTTTTTTTTTTTAACGCAACAGTTGCAGTTCCAGTAACCGCACATGTGCAGCACATTGCAATGTCACAAAACCCATTATGATAAAGAGAACTATCTATACTCAAAGACTCCAACCTGGTCTTAAGACAAGTCATACTAATAGTATGAGATGGTAAAATTTTAGGAAATTGTATGAGTTGGCTTGTACTCCCAATGAGAAAAACAGAACAACATTGTTATTACATTTTTTCCCTATATTTAACCCTTTACCGAAACCTAAACCTAACCATTAAGTTTAACCCCTTACCCAAACCCTTAACCTAACCATGATTTTAATAGGAAAATATGTAACACTTTACATTAATGTATATAGGGGTTCATTAATGACTAATAATTCAGTTTACAAATGCATTATAAATTATCCATATGTGGTTATAACAGCATGCATAAATATGTCTTCCATGTTTACTTACCAAATATTAAGCCATTTTACCTCACATGTTTTAAGTGAACCCATATGCCACATTTATTAAGGAATTGCCAACATTACAATCCTATGTACATAAAGTTCAGTATGGTTTAATGGTCATCAGGTTTTACTCAGTATTTATGATATACTGTATGCTGTGAATGAGCATAAAGACCTGAAAAGTGTTTTTCCAAAAGGAATTTATTTAACTACGTCTAGGTAAACCGTGACAACACTCGGAGTAGCACTATTCTTTTGACCTTAACGTGACAAGGAAAGTGACAACACAATTGAATCAGGACATACAGTAATGAATATCAACCCAAAGCGGACTGTTGCAAAATGATATAATCCCACTTTTTAATCTCATTATAAAAGTCTATTTTTGCTACATTGTGAAATATATAATAAATTAGGGAATTTTATGTTTTTGATTCATATAAGTATGAATAATTGTATTTATTGAACATTTATAACATATAAGCCATTTTTATGTATGTTGCTAAAACTGTATAGACAGTAAATGATTTATAAAGCATTTGTAATTAACATATTAGTCATTAATAAACCCCTTTATAAATACATAACAAAGGGGACATTAATGTAAAGTGTTACCAGAAAATGTTTTTGTGTAGGTGGCTAGCTACTTGACTTAAACTTTTCTGTATGTATTGTATCAGTTTGAAATTCTGTTTGCTAAATGGTTGGTCTGTACAGGAAATACAATTTATAACTTTTCATACAAGAAAAGTCATTGATATCTTACCATATTTCCATTTCATATGTCACAAGACTATGTTGGCACACCTTTCCTTCCTGTATTGATGTGTTACAAATTAAAACTGCAAGTTGAGGCGTAATGCCATTGAATGGTTCATTCTCGTTTTCATCACAAAACCATGATTGTGTTATTCCTATTGTTTCTTGGAGGCAGGTAGTATTTATAATCATGGGAAGTGGACATTCTCATTCGTGTATCAAGATTAGTCCTCAATCATTTTTGGATCCGTTTTCCTTCAGGAAGACTCTAAATATTAATGCTAATGTTAATGTTTAGTCAACTTTCAGGATTACACTAGCATATAGTATATTGCCTCAAGGCTAAAAGACATGGACTAAAAGCCACAAAACTCAAATATTTAATTTGTGGTGGTCTTTAAAAGTTATAGTAATTTAAAAAATAAACTAGCAATGTATGAAAGACAATGTCCCTCTCCATGCATCAATATGCATTTTAGGAAGTGGGAGTGGTTCGGTATTGTCTGTTGTAGTTTTTGTGTAACTTGTATAGCGCTACATCAAGCGTGGAGAGGAGAGGGGGTAGTTGTGCCCCTGACCCTGTCAGACTGATCCTGAGATGACTTCTTGGGGCCCCTCACCCACTCAAAGCGCTCTTTCAGCCCTGCTCTGTGATTGGCCCCAGGGTCAAAGGCAGAAAGATGAGCCCTAGGTGCCGAGTTTAGAGGGAATATGTTGTTTTGTGAAGGATCTGAAAGAGCTTTACAACTTCCGAAAGTTTTCCTGACCACCCCAATAACCTCTTCCCATGATTCCGATTTTTGTATGTTAATATGCATCAAATGCTGCTGGAATACAATGAGGGGGCTCGGGTTCGGAAATAAAAAGAGAGTGGGCGGGAAACCGACATAGCTTTTGCAGTCTTTGACCTGAAAATAATACTCTGGTTAGGAGCGTCAGCTTTGATCATTTCGTTTGACTTAAACAGTAGACTTGACTTGACTTGACTCTCGGTAATGTGCCAAAATGAAGATTTGCCAGAGCTACGGGAATATCTCAAGCCAAATAAATCCACAGGCATTATCTTTGACCTTTGCTTGTTTGTTTTTAGTTTTCAAACTCTGTAATTGTAATAAAGGGTCAAGTAGTAACAATACAGTCAACATCATTTTATCATCAGACATCAGGGATGCTTTGGCCTCAGAAATAAAAAGATTTTTGGATTGTTTATATATTATATATAATTCCTCAGGGCTATAACTGTCAAGAAATGTAGTTGAAGTTCACCCCAGAATAATAAAAAAAGGAGACAGCAACATTGGCTCAACAAATGGCATGATTTTTAAGCAGCACAATCTGTTTGTAACACCAATGGACGATGGGAGGAACATTTCTGGAATCTGTTCCATCCATCTATCATCATCTGTTTGCTGTCTATCTATCCATCCATCCATCCATCCATCCATCTGACATTTTCATGAGTGGTGGGCTTGTAAATCTTTCAAATTTCACACTTTTAATATTATTTTAAACTTTCAGGCAAGGCCTTTTGAAGCTAACCAAAAAGTTTGTACTCACACACTTAACCATAGAAACATATATAAAAAAATATAAATGCTAAACACTGGCTATTTCTTAATGCTAAGAATGCAAAGAATGGACTTGCCATCTCACAAAGACCAGTCTTACTTTTCCACCTTGAATCTATGAGTTTTGAGATGTGTTGCAATATGTAGATTCAAAAACCTCATATCCATTTTCTTTTCTTTCTTTCTGGCTGTGGATAATGACATCAAATGAATCCATAAGAACACACATTGTAAAGCAGCCACTTTCTCCTATGGACAGGACTGTTTGTCCGGCCAATACCCGAATATGCTCGGGAAATGTATTTGAAAGCATTTATTGTATTTGCAATTACATTTGGTGATGGTAGTGTTGTAGAAATTACACACTTCACCTTTAAAGTTTTTGTTTGAATCTGAGTCTTGCAGGTCTAGTCTTGGTCTGGGCCTAGTTTCCTAGTCTTGGCTCCGACTCTGCCCACTACAGTAAATTGTTATTGTCCTTGATTATATGATAGGGCTATAGTTCCGGAGTACAGTTCAGGGTTTGGCAACACATTAAAAATGAATGTTTTTTTGCTGATAGAAAACATGTTCAATCCATCTGCCACTACAGAGAGATCTACTCCCCCAGTCCTCTCTCTCTCGCTCTCTCTCTCTCTCTCTCTCTCTCTCTCTCTCTCTCATTTGTTCATCTGTCTCTTTGGCTGGTATACTGTATAATATGAGGGATGACCTGCTGCTGTCTGCTGCCTCTGGTATGCAAACTGCCATATGAAGGACATCCCAACCTTCTCACATTTGCCGTCTCTTCTGTAAGATGCCAAATTCTGCTTTTTAATTTTTCATTTCACAGCCATGTCCTGGGAATGCAACTGTGCTGTGTTCAGGTGCAGACGTGGATGGTTGCCATAGTGCAGAGCTGGCTCGTTCTAGCTCTAATGTTCCCTACCATCTGGCTAGGTTCCGAGCAGCAGTAAGTGAGGGGATGTTTTGATTTCTTTTAACACTCTGTTTAGTGTGTCCTGGCGTGTCACACCCACATTTCCTTCTGTTTTGATTCTAATGAGTGCAGTGCATGCACACGGCCACCCACAGGCTGAGCCTACTCTTCTAATATTCCTCTCAAACAGGTCATAGCATGCTCACTGCACTGATTCTGTGTGTTTTTGCATCTGTGTTATGTCATTTTAAAAACTACAGAGACGTGTTGGTTGTGACGTCACAAAATGGGGAAGGCTTAGCTCATGGATATGCTCAATGCTCTTTGGTGCCAACATGCCAGTTTGCATGACAAATTATATATACATATATATATACACTCACCTAAAGGATTATTAGGAACACCATACTAATACTGTGTTTGACCCCCTTTCGGCTTCAGAACTGCCTTAATTCTACGTGGCATTGATTCAACAAGGTGCTGAAAGCATTCTTTAGAAATGTTGGCCCATATTGATAGGATAGCATCTTGCAGTTGATGGAGATTTGTGGGATGTACATCCAGGGCACTAAGCTCCCGTTCCACCACATCCCAAAGATGCTCTATTGGGTTGAGATCTGGTGACTGTGGGGGCCATTTTAGTACAGTGAACTCATTGTCATGTTCAAGAAACCAATTTGAAATGATTCGAGCTTTGTGACATGGTGCATTATCCTGTTGGAAGTAGCTATCAGAGGATGGGTACATGGTGGCCATAAAGGGATGGACATGGTCAGAAACAATGTTCAGGTAGGCCGTGGCATTTAAACGATGCCCAATTGGCACTAAGGGGCCTAAAGTGTGCCAAGAAAACATCCCCCACACCATTACACCACCACCACCAGCCTGCACAGTGGTAACAAGGCATGATGGATCCATGTTCTCATTCTGTTTACGCCAAATTCTGACTCTACCATCTGAATGTCTCAACAGAAATCGAGACTCATCAGACCAGGCAACATTTTTCCAGTCTTCAACTGTCCAATTTTGGTGAGCTCTTGCAAATTGTAGCCTCTTTTTCCTATTTGTAGTGGATATGAGTGGTACCCGGCGGGGTCTTCTGCTGTTGTAGCCCATCCGCCTCAAGGTTGTGCGTGCTGTGGCTTCACAAATGCTTTGCTGCATACCTCGGTTGTAACGAGTGGTTATTTCAGGCAAAGTTGCTCTTCTATCAGCTTGAATCAGTCGGCCCATTCTCCTCTGACCTCTAGCATCAACAAAGCATTTTCGCCCACAGGACTGCCGCATACTGGATGTTTTTCCCTTTTCACACCATTCTTTGTAAACCCTAGAAATGATTGTGTGTGAAAATCCCAGTAACTGAGCAGATTGTGAAATACTCAGACCGGCCCGTCTGGCACCAACAACCATGCCACGCTCAAAATTGCTTAAATCACCTTTCTTTCCCATTCTGACATTCAGTTTGGAGTTTAGGATATTGTCTTGACCAGGACCACACCCCTAAATGCATTGAAGCAACTGCCATGTGATTGGTTGATAGATAATTGCATTAATGAGAAATTGAACAGGTGTTCCTAATAATCCTTTAGGTGAGTGTATATATATATATATATTATAATTATTTCATGTATATATAAATTATAATTTTACATATAATTTTACCCACCAACTGTGGAGGGCAAGATCACCAACAACACCCTTACAAAACTCGAGAGTTCTGGCAAACTTGTCGCAAACAAGGCACTCATTATTTGCACATGCAAATAAGTATTGCGGCAAAATCTGCATTGCCACCAAAAGTTTGCTTCAGGTTTACACCTTCCGGTGAAGAGCTGCAAACCTCTGGCAAGCATTTGTGGTAAATCACAAGCTCATGATTGGGAAATTAGTGGCAAGTTTGCAGCAATTTTGTGTAAAGTTTGTCAGAACTATAGATTTTTGTAAGGGGTGTCGCTAATGGTGACAACCCCCACCCAAATTGAGTTATTCGAGTCTACTAGTGTGGCGCCAGCTTTAAATAATTCGATTTTACCAGTGCCACATGAGATAGAGATGACAGTTTATGTAAGAATGTTTGATTACTCCCTTGCCTCCATTGCTGCATTCGCAATACAATGTGAAAAATGTCTACTCCCCTGCCAATTAAAAATGTATTATAACATGTTGGTCTAGTAATAACATTTTCACGTTCAATTTGAGGGTTTCAGGGTTCAAATTCAAACAAGTGTAACATTTTAATTGAACCAACATAGCAGCTGTACATCATTTAAGGTATATCAACAGCAAAGGGAACACATTTGTTGGGATTTGTTTTGTGATTTCACTGAAATGGATCACAAGCCACGGAAAAGCTGTAAATGAACACGATAGTAAACAAATGTTGTGATCACTGCTCTTGTCCTTGTTTTTCTGTATATAGTCTGTGTATAGTATATTGGTATGTATTTATTAATTTCTGTGTGTAACATCAACCTGCCAGAGGGTTTGCAGATGGAAATTAGCCTAAGGCTATAATCTGACATATTTACATTTGTGAAAATGTTCATTAATATGTATTGTCCCTTTTAAGAAATTAAATTAAAATAAATCCTTGAAAAATTATTGTTTATTCCTCAAATGAACAATTGCTTTACATAGCAGCATACAGTTCTCGAGTTTAACTCACTGACTAAATTTGTCTGTTCCTCACACAAAGCTATCATTTTACTGATTATTTTTATGACGCTTTTTTGGTGTTTTAATATGTGGAAATAACATATATGGTCACTCTGAACTGTTGTTGTATGGAAAATACCAGTTGTATGATTGGTCTTTATGTAAAAGTTGAGTGAGTTAAGATTCTTAAAAATATCAAATATTAAGTTCCACAGAAATAACAACATCCTACAGGTTTGGAAAAACATCAGTGTCAGTTAATAATGATTTGATTTTGGGTGAACTATACCTTGGTGATTTTGACAAAATTAGCTACAGAAAAAAGTGGTCCGGACAAGTCCCCATGCACCATTACAATTATAAATTATGCCTATGTTTGTGTGTCTCATCAGCGTCTCCTTGCCAGGGCGAGGAAAGACAATATTTACAAGCTGAATGGTACCTTATGCTACCTATCTCTCTTTCGGAACATCCTATCCTATCATTCTCCATGTTGACTTTGTTTGAGATAATCCATTGTTTTTGATAAGCTCATTTTCTCTCTTTCTTATCAAGCTGTGAGCAGAAGCGGGACAGAGAGGTGGCCGAGGATCCTGAGGGTCGATGGGGGCCGGGGCAGTAGGGACAGTGCAAACACTAATCAGCTTAATTTCAGGATCTCATCACGAGGTACCCTGTGTGTGTTTGTGTGTTCTGTATTAACCGCTCAGTAATGGGTCTTTCTGCAGTGCAGCTGTTGAAAAGTAATCTCGGACCATTCACAGACCGGATGATGCATATTGCATACTAAAATGGCTAAATTTGCCCATTCCATTCTGATTGGCTGACTATACGGAACGTCTGGGATTGAGGCTGTACATGTTTGTATCACAAGTTGTTTATAAGTCATGCTTACAAGGTACCAGATGGCTACAATGCATGCTTTTGTGTGTTTTTGAGGTTTGTGGGACCGAATCTTTGAAAGATACTGTGAGAAGAGCTATAACTTCTAACTACAGTAATTTTCAATCCTGTGACAAAATGTCCTTGAGGTTGCTCTTGTATAGCTCAAGAGACTTAATGGAGTTGTCAGTCATGTTTAAATTAAAAATCAACCTTATCTCAACATTTTCTCCTAATAGTATTGAGGAGAAATGAAAATAAACACAAATGAGATGATTGCTGACATAAAGTAAGAGGGTGTTCATGGTGAACACATTCTTAGTAAAAAAAAAAAAAGCTAGACGCAGAACAACAGATGGAACCAAATGCAGGAGTCTCGAGATGCGCTTTTAAAAGTCTTTAAAAGGTTTCTTAAAAGTTTTAAAAGTTCTTTTTACTTGACACTGGATCTTATAAACACATCTTAAAAAGATGTCTGTCAAGTGCATGTTTACATAGAAAAACTAATCCAAAACTGCTCAAACAGATATAAGAATATAATTATAAAATGAATGTGGATAGCATAGCTTAGATAATTGGATCGTGTTACAATTTAGGATTGTTACATAGGATGTTGGTGTGCTGGTCCCATTAGACTTCTTTAATAGCTTAAACTGCCCTTATATCATTGTTTTTATCTTTTCATTGTCTACACGACCCATCTGTCAAAAATGATCTAGCTTTTCATTGGCCAGCTTTATCCAGAGACAAATATGGACGATGCAAATCTTTACATCACTCGTGTTGACTGACTTGTTTGGCTATTTTGAGTGACTACCCAATCACAACTGCAGAGAAAATCTTGATGGAGGGCTCATTTTGTTCGTAAGACCCTCCCAAATATCATGTTTGGGTATTTTGCTACTGAAACACTACACTGTGCAAGATTTTGCAGAGAATGTACATGAATGATAACTTGTGTTGAATAAATAAAACCTGAACAAAGACAGATTGATCAATATTTCTTCATATTTGTACATTTTTGGACTAAAATCGAATGGATTTTATTTACTTACTTGCAATGAACAGCATACCGAAGTTTGGAGGATTGTGTTCATCGTCGTTTGCCTGGAATACAATAAAAGTCTGAACTTCCGGTTTCATTTTCCGTGTTTTGATTTTCACTCTTGACACGTTTAATAAAATGTTATTGTTGTAGTTTTGCGATCATCAAATTTGCTTTAAAATATCAAATCTTGAGACTAAGATCTTTCAAATGATATATTGGATGTCAATATTATTTTACAATTTCACAGTTTAAATATGCATTAAACATAAATTAAATGTAAATAAATACGCAAGTGGGTAATTTTTGAACCACCCGTCGTTAAGAGGTTAAGGTTTTTTCAAATTGTAATAGTAATTTTTCACATTATTAATGTCCTGACTATACATTGTGATCAGTTAAATGTCACTTTGGTGAATAAAAGTACCAATTTCTTCCCATAAGAGCAAAATCTATACATTATTCCAAACTTTTGGGTGCCAGTGTATATATATTCACCGATCAGACACAACATTCTCATGCTGCTCACTGGATGTTTTTTGTTTTTGGCACCATTCTGAGTAAATTCTAGAGACTGCTGTGTGTGAAAATCCCAGGAGATCAGCAGTTACAGAAATACTCAAACCAGCCCGTCTGACACTAACAATCATGCCATGCGATTATCTAATCAGCCAATCGTGTAACAGCAGTTCAGTGCATAAAATCATGCAGATACGGGTCAGGAGCTTCAGTTAATGTTCACAACAACTATCAGAATGGGGAAAAAATGAGATCTCAGTGATTTGGACTTTGGCAGGACTGTGGCATTAGGAAACTACATAAGAAGTCAAAAAAAGACTTAGGGGGGGTCCCCAAATATTTGCTTGCGAATGCAGAAAATTATTTGTCCGCACTAGTGAGAGTACAGCTGATCTAACGGCAAACGTTATTATTGCAGCCTACCATCAGAATTAAAACTTCCTAATGTATCTTCCCTCATATACCAAGGGGGAGATACACCACGTGAAGACGGTTTAAGCAGTTTCTTGATTGTTACTTACGTCAAAATTATGGACAGCATTTTGAGTAATGACGGATTAATCTCACGCTCACACGTAGGATTCTGTATAACAGTAAACAGCTTGTCAGCATACTCATCTAACTTAACATGATAAGCAAAATCACAAACATAAACAAAATAAAATAAGAAATATCACTCTACTAATAACAGCCTCTTTGCACAACTGCGTGAGGATGACGCAGACCATATTGACAGTATTCTGCTACTAACGTTGGTGCGCTGGCAGTCGCGTAGACGAGTGCTTCTGGGTTTCATTTTCTCAGAATGCAGTTGTAAGATGCGGGATGGCGCTGTTTTGGTGGCATGAGGGGGACCTACACAATATTAGGCAGGTGGTTTTAATTTTGTGGCTGTTTGGTGTACATACTGTATATTCAACTTTGTTATGCCTAATTTCATATTTACTTGCCACTTAAATGTCATGTAAAAACTAAAATAAAAAAATCAACAACTGTGGCTTGTCGCTTTACATGTTGGTTAGACAATCTCTTCTTATTATGTCCAGTTCTTGGCCAAAATGTGTTACACAGTGGACCAGAGTTTAGGGTAATAGTAAAAAGTCTTGCAAAACTTGTTTAACAGTACAATGAGAATCTAACTGTGCCTTTCCAGCTGGCTGTTTATTCTTGTCTGTTCTGAAAATGCTTACAAAAGGAGGTGATGAGGAGGAGACAGTGTGTTTGTGTGTGTGTGTGTGTGTGTGTGTGTGTGTGAAGAGAGAGAAAGAGAACGGGGACGATTTCTGACTTTTATATTGCCGCTGTGTTCCCCTGACACCTGTGTGCTAATTAGGGTATTAGTGCATTCCATGCTAATGACTTCATTCTGCATACAGTAGCTGTAAACATTTACTCACATCCTCTGCCCAATGCTGTTATCTCATCCATGGCATGCATTTGTTATAAACACTAAATCTTCTCACTGCTTTTTAACGCCTGCTAGAGATTTTTATCAGCTGTTAAATAGACTAGAGGTAGGCTTTACCAGCTGTAGATACACACTGAAAATCACACATTAAACCTGAAGTAGGCGTTGAGGAACATGGCAAAATTATTTTGAATGATAATCAACATTATAGCCACAAATGCTGTCGATTGAGGCTAACTTGTTTTCTAGAGGTTTCCTGCGTTTTAGTTGAGTTACCTGTTTGCTATATAAAATGAAAGTATATAAAAAAAATATTATCTATGATATTTAAATTTGCATGTGTTTCTGAGGGTTTGCAAGTGTATGATTGCATTTGCACATTTGTAAATGTGTGTGAGAATTAGTATGTGTGTGTATCTGACGCATCATTGTCGTGCTTTATGCAGTTCAGCGCAGAATCACACCATTGTTCAGGAGAAACGTTCAATGCTCTCAGGAGAAACGTGCAATGCTCTATTCATTCGGACAAAAAACACAGCTCCAGCGCTGCACTCTTAATTTAACGCTGCTGTGACTTCTCTCACAGACTGACATCAGATTACACAGGCACTGTATATATATACAGCCTAAGCCACAGGAAACACGACAATCACTGTTATGACACACTATGAAGACACTGGTGCTGTCCGATGGAGCATTAGATACTGCAGTTGACTTTATTCACATGGAAATATGGAGAGCTGTTTTCAGTTAAAAGTGTTTGTGTGAGGTGTTAAAGGGATAGTTCACCCAAAATGGAAATTGAATTAATTTACTTATCCAGATGTTGTTCCAAACCCATATGACTTTCTATCATGGAGCACAAAAGCAGATGCTAGACATGATGTTTACACTTTCCATACAGTTGAAGTGATTGGAAATGACAAAAATTATTTCAAGTCCATTATTTGCTGTAGCTTTCATATCTCATTTGCGTTCCTGTATGGGCGATTCTCACAAAACCTGACAAAAAAATGTCCTGGACCTATTTTATTCGAAAGAAACAAATAAGAAATTATATTTTGCAAATAGATGATGACGCCTATTTTTAGGGCCATTTTCATTTTTCACATTGTGACATTATCGTCATGACAGTTACATCCACCATTTCTTGGCCAAAATGTGTTACACAGTGGACCAGATTTTAGGGTAATAGTAAAAAGTCTTGCAAAACTAGTTTAACAGTACAATGTGAATCTAACTGTGCCTTTCCAGCTGGCTGTTATATATATACATTCACCTAAAGGATTATTAGGAACACCTGTTCAATTTCTCATTAATGCAATTATCTAATCAACCAATCACATGGCAGTTGCTTCAATGCATTTAGGGGTGTGGTCCTGGTCAAGACAATCTCCTGAACTCCAAACTGAATGTCAGAATGGGAAACAAAGGTGATTTAAGCAATTTTGAGCGTGGCATGGTTGTTGGTGCCAGACGGGCCGGTCTGAGTATTTCACAATCTGCTCAGTTACTGGGATTTTCACGCACAACCATTTCTAGGGTTTACAAAGAATGGTGTGAAAAGGGAAAAACATCCAGTATTCGGCAGTCCTGTGGGCAAAAATGCCTCGTTGATGCTAGAGGTCAGAGGAGAATGAGCCGACTGATTCAAGCTGATAGAAGAGCAACTTTGCCTGAAATAACCACTCGTTACAACCGAGGTATGCAGCAAAGCATTTGTGAAGCCACAACACGCACAACCTTGAGGCGGATGGGCTACAACAGCAGAAGACCCCACCGGGTACCACTCATCTCCACTACAAATAGGAAAAAGAGGCTACAATTTGCAAGAGCTCACCAAAATTGGACAGTTGAAGACTGGAAAAATGTTGCCTGGTCTGAGTTTCGATTTCTGTTGAGACATTCAGATGGTAGAGTCAGAATTTGGCGTAAACAGAATGAGAACATGGATCCATCATGCCTTGTTACCACGGTGCAGGCTGCTGGTGGTGGTGTAATGGTGTGGGGGATGTTTTCTTGGCACACTTTAGGCCCCTTAGTGCCAATTGGGCATCGTTTAAATGCCACGGCCTACCTGAGCATTGTTTCTGACCATGTCCATCCCTTTATGGCCACCATGTACCCATCCTCTGATGGCTACTTCCAGCAGGATAATGCACCATGTCACAAAGCTCGAATCATTTCAAATTGGTTTCTTGAACATGGCAATGAGTTCACTGTACTAAAATGGCCCCCACAGTCACCAGATCTCAACCCAATAGAGCATCTTTGGGATGTGGTGGAACGGGAGCTTCGTGCCCTGGATGTGCATCCCACAAATTTCCATTAACTGCAAGATGCTATCCTATCAGTATGGGCCAACATTTCTAAAGAATGCTTTCAGCACCTTGTTGAATCAATGCCACGTAGAATTAAGGCAGTTCTGAAGGCGAAAGGGAGTCAAACACAGTATTAGTATGGTGTTCCTAATAATCCTTTAGGTGAGTGTATATATATATATTTATATATTAGTACATAAATGACTATGTTACTGTAATGAGAATCATCATTGAAAACAGTAGGAATGGTAAAGTAAAACGTCTGGAGATGTTACGGTAATGAGAATTGGGGGTAAAATGTGCTTAAGTGTCTTGAAAATAATGTCAACAATGACTATAGTTTTAAAAACTTTTCTAAATAAGAATAATTCACATCTTTTTCTGTCATCTTGGCCAAAAAAAACAACATATTAATTCTCTTATTTTGAATTATTTATAAAGTTTTCTTAAATGCATTTAAGCAACATTATATCAAAATAGTATAGATTATCCTACTATCAAATTAACAATAGTTCAATTCTTATCTCTGGGTAATCTAAAAGTAATCCAAAAATAATCCAAGAGATTACGTTACTGATTACAATTTTAGTCATGTAATTTGTAATTAATACCAAAGTAATCAACCTAGCACTGTTCCCCAATGATCAAAACAAGCAAGCACAGCCCCGATTTTTATACCATGATCAATGGAAACATGAACTGTAAATGCTTCATGTCCCAACCCCCCACACACCCTTGCAGGATATTCACCATCTCTGTGAAATATGCATTCACACGCAATGCTCTTCGTATGATGCCATTAAATGCACATTATTTCCATCATAAGAGATGCTGCCACTACCGGCAGCATATGCTGCATTCATTATGGATTACATATTCTGGATTTACCTCAGAATATGTAAGGTCATGAGAAATGAATATGTCCTTGATTTTTTTTTATAAAAGAGTTCAATGTACTATGAAAACATACTGTAAGAGTGAAATGAGGAGAAATCTGCTACAAATTGTTCACACAAACACCAAGCAGTAGTCATTTATTTCTAACGCTCACACTAAGCCCATACACAGGATGTGACCCAACCTCACCAGTACTATCGAAATGTATGATTGAACATGGCTCAAACCCAGAATTGCTGGCTGTTTTTGTATTTCCCCATTATTCAATGTAGACCCAAACACACAGATTATTACAAGCGTTGACTCAAAAAGAAAGTCAGTCTGATTAATTGGCCAATATTTGGTTATTTTAAGAATATTGGCTGATAACTATACCCACTTGGATATGATTGCCACATTTCACCTGTTTAACAGTTCAAAATATACTAACATCTTTGTCAATGAATAATGTACATTTTCTCGTTTCATGTTAGTGTATTTCGATTAAACTTTTGTGTATATCTCTTTGAGTTTGTTAAATTATGCTATTGGTAACACTTTACATTATGCTGAATACGTGATACTATGCATTTATAACATGTAAGATAAAATGGCTCAATATTTTGCAGATATTGCATGGAAGACACCCTTTTTTATGCATGTCGTTACATATTTATAATGCATTTGTAAATGAATTAGTATTAATGTATGAATCCATTTATAAACCCTTATCAAAGAGAATGTAATTATAACGTGTTACACTAGTGTGTGTGCACTATATACAAATTTTAACCCAAATTTCTAAATGAAACACTGACCCAAATCCAGTCTGAAATATCTTACCTGACATGATCTTGAGGATTTGATCTGACGTGGATCTGTCTGAGTGATCTGTTATGGTTCCCCGACAGCTAGTGAACCTTAAATCACCCTTAGTAATGAGATTTAGTATGTTTAAATTAGGCCATTATCAAGGGATGAAGTGAGATATATTTAGCCTGATGTTCAGTCTTTATGTGATTGAACACTGTCAATAGTTTGCCATGCAGTCGAATGACTCATGCTAAAAAAGACTAGC
Organism: Xyrauchen texanus; assembly: GCF_025860055.1. Classification (NCBI taxonomy): domain Eukaryota; kingdom Metazoa; phylum Chordata; class Actinopteri; order Cypriniformes; family Catostomidae; genus Xyrauchen; species Xyrauchen texanus. The sequence goes on from NC_068296.1 coordinate 36,244,835, forward strand.
ATAAATGGTCAGCATATGTTGTGTTTTGGATCCTGTTCTCTAGCATGGGATGACCTTGTGCTGGTGTATCCTTAATAACTAGCTTAACCAGAAATACTTTTGTGGTCAACCAGCTTCACTAGCAAAGTTTAGCTGGTGAAGAGCATAGCTATACTGACTCCTCTGCTAGAAAAGACCAGTTTGGCTAGGCAGGGTGACCAGCAAGACCATCTTAAACCAGCTAAGACCAACAACTGAAATTCATACTGGTCTATTCTGGCCTTTTCCTCAGGGACAATAGAGGAAAAGACATGGGTGTGTTGATTGACTCAACAGTACAGTGGGAATAGCAGGAGCTAAAGATCAGATCAGATAAACACAAATGCTAACGCAAATCCGTCAGGCGCTTAGATCCATCAGACTTTTAAATCCGTCAGAGGTTAGAGATAAGACCCAGGTGGGCAGCAGTATGTCTGTATAAACACATTTTAGACAGGTTGCTCTCCAGCATGCTGGCCATATGCCTGTAAGTCTCTTGACTCACAATCCTTTCCACTGTCACCATGCTCAGCGCTCAGCTCACCTGTTCAGCAGTGGCACATGGGGGGCATGAGTTTTGTATTTAATACAGCCTGTCAAGTACAGGTCTGCTACCCGACTCAAGCCTGATGGGACCCGACAAACCATTGTGGTTCAATCTGGGTTTAAAATGAACCATGGTTTAATTATAGTAATTTTGTAGTAACCATTTTCTCTTTTTATAAAGCATAGTTTTAATGTAATTAAACATGGTGTTACTATATTAATATGGTGTTGATATAGTAACCATGTTTAATTTTCTGGTTACTATGATTTTACTACAAAATAAAACGTGCTTAAATCCCGCTCTAAAGAGAAATATTTCTCTCTAGTGCAGAATGCGCTATTCCCGCTCTACGCACATATAGACTTATGCTTATACAATAACTTAGCCAGGTGTCAGATAAGTAGCACAAAGATTTAGCTCTAGGTCCAGACTGAAGTGTCCTTCGGTCTGGATTACACCTATTGAGGACCCCTAGTGTAAATAGTAATAGAGCCACTATTTGCATGGGGGTTTAAATAGCATCTATCGCTATTTGCACATATTGTAGATAGCATCTATATAAAAAAAGAGTCTTTAAAAGTAAAAATAATTGTTTTATTTCCATTTTATTGAACATAACCCTATTATTGGCCTATTTAAACATTTTCGTCTATGTACTCATGCATCACACAAACACTTTTTGAGTGTCTTACTTTGGTGGCGTCGCATCTCACTCGTTTTTAGAATTTCTAGGAATACGGACTGTGTTTTTAAGACAATGCCAAATTAAACATATTTTGAAACATTGAAAAAACGTGTCTCAAATCCCTGCATTCTGTTGTGCTCAGTCCAGCTGTCTTTGAGCAAAAAAGGGCGTCTGTAGAAAGCTGAGCTGCTGCTCATTGGTTTAACAAGGCACGTTGCCTGTACACCTGGAATGCTGACTGCCCCCTACTGCAACATCAAGGTTGTATATCAAGCTTGAATTGCCACTATCGTAGGTACATTCTTTATTAAGGAATTTAAAAGTACAGATCATGGCATGATTAACTAAATATTAATATTATTATTGTTCTAAATATTTTATAATATAATGTATACTTTATATATTTAAAACAGTATAATAGGCTACATTTATTTAATATATACTATTATTTTTTAATTAATTATATATAATTTTGAATAATATTTTCACGCACGCACAGTCACTCACAGACATAAGAACAGAGTTGTTGAAACCGAACATGCCTGTAAATTCAATCAACCCACCTACTAAAATTTTGAAAGTGTGTGGTTTTGCAGATTTCTAAATAAAATATTTTGCTTCCAGTTATTTCAAATACCACTTGACTTTGTGTACACAACTGCAGGTGTAGCAGATTTCAACTGACCTCTGACCTTAATGACCTTGTGAAATGGGGCAACATTGCCCCATTGGGACACACAATGATGTTATTGTGTGAGTGTAGTTCATCCATTTGACTGTTAACATAATAGCTTGTTCTGCTGAGATTATATCTCTGTTTCAAAACCATAGTGAGCTACCTTGCAGTGCAGTGCCTACATAGGCAACCTCTTTATCCTCATGGAAGCTCATAAATGGATGTTTTGCAAAATCTGAATGGGCTGTAAAATACTGTTACACACACACCGTTCCTCACACGACTTTGCAGAAGTGATGTGAGTTTGGTATTAGCATGTCGCTAAGCTAACAACACAATAGTCTAATAAGCAAACACAAATATTGGAAGAAAATAGTTAATTTTAATGGAATACAAGTAAATAATGTTGTCAATATTCTTTCAAATTTGTCCGCATCTTAGATTAATTTGTTTCACTGTCTTGGTAGGGAGCTCACCAGGTTTTGTAACAAAATATATATCTAATAATACTACATTAAAGTCCACCTGTTCTATTTCTAGAACTCTCTTTCTACTTAAGTATGTTTTTTAAAGTGTGTGTGTGTGTGTGTGTGTGTGTGTGTGTACTTACTAGTTTAGGGACAATATGTCTAACCCAAAAGTGAGACAAATCGGACAAAGCCTCCCTCTAAGGACATTTTGGGATGTCCTCAGTTGGAAAAGTGATCAATACATGAATTAAATTAGGATTTTTAAAATTCTAACAATGCAAAATGTTTTCTGTTAGGATTAGGTTGTGGGTTAAAGTTCGTTTATAGTTAGCGTTTTATATATACAATATAAATTTATTGAATGTCCCCATTCAGATAGCTGAGCAAACATGTGTGCACGTGTGTATTAGTGTGTATTATTTTCCCTTGACAAGTAGAAAGGCAGGATAATGGGCTCTGTGTGTGTGTGTGTGTGTTTATCCATGGATAGACAAAAGACTGTGTGTTTTAAATAACTGCGTGTCTCTGAACAGAAAATACAAGCTCCAAAATAATTACAATAGGTTTGACAGCAGTTTTCGATAGACTTGATTTAATCGCTAACTATTGATATTCCTGTCCAAAGGTATTTGTCGGATCGACTGGAACCAGAGGTACTAAATTAACATGATTCATCAGAACAGGTGTGCTTTCCATGACAGAGTCTTGGAAATCTTTCCATACCTGTCTCCATCTGTGATCAGGTCTCCGAAACTTTAATTAATTCACAAGTTGCTTTCTGGTTTATACCAGATCTGGCACCAGACATCAGCATAACTAGAAATGTGTACTTGTCACACATTTTAGCAATCAGAATCAATCATCTGATTCAATAAATGTAGTTTGTAGAGGCTAATTTCTAACAAGGCTTTAAACATGATGTTCCAGGGTGGATATTAATTGTTTAACTGCAGGACTGTATGAATCGACAGAGAATTTGTTAATAAACACAGATCTGATGGGTTAAGCTGATATAATTGCTTATATTGTATTTCTGTCCAGCGATAGAGAAAAACACAAACCAGCCTAAATGTAATTCGACAGATGTATTCTGCTCAGAACCTCTAAATGAATGTGCTTTGAAAATGACACCAGTTCAGTCTAGAGTGCATTAACTTCTCTATTACTGTTGCAGCCTTGTGTGTGTGTGTGTGTGTGTGTGTGTGAGATGAGATGAGAGTGCTCTTTAATTCTGATTACTGTGCCAGCAGTTAGTGTTTATGGTAATATCTGCACAACAATAAAGCCATCTGCCTATGGCTTTCATTAAGCTGATTGTTTGGATGAAATTATGACACACACACACACACACACACACACACACACACACACACACACACACACACACACACACACACCATTATTAGCCGGGGGATAAATGGATAGCTGGTGTGTTTGGTCGTGGCATGGGGTTATAGGGGACAGACTTGTGTTCTACCTCAGGAAGTACGTCTATAAACTCTTGATTTATCACAGAGTAGATAATGATGATAACTGGAAATTGGGTTTGTCTATGAAGCATACTAACAAAAGTATTAAGAATGTATACTGTGCACAGTGTGGGTTGAGAGGTAACTCACTCTCTTTCTGTCCCTGCGTTCACTGTTAACTGGCACGAGACACTTCATTGTTTGACTTTCATATTATGATTTGTTCCTGTTGTGTCTCCACTAGTATCCACAGCCAAATCCCTCTAAATCTTGTTTTTAGAATCTTTCTGGCCACTTTTCACCTTTGTAAGTTGCAGGTCAGAGTCTGAAATGGATCTGTAAAACTTAGTGACTGCAGTCTCATAGGCTTAGCAGGAGTGGGGAGCTGAGCCGGGCGTTCTCACCAATCTGCGCCTTCCAAAACAACTCAGAGGAGATATTTAATACCCCAGCCAACCCCCTCTGCACCAACCCTCTGTTTTCCGCTTTGCCTGACCTTTGCTTTGGGTTTAAAGCAAATAAAATTACTGCAGAAAATAGCACATTAATTTTTAAACAGAAACCCAAGTTAGAAGATGGCGAAAACTTGACTTGTATGAAAAAGTTTGACTTTTGTTCTCATAGAGACGATAAATGTTTGGCCAACCAATTAACTAACCAATTTCAAACCAATAAAATACAGGCATCAAATTTTAACTAGCCTCCTATCCAACACTTTATTAGGTTTAGGGTTTAGGGTTTTGGTAAGGGGTAGGTTTTATGATTAGGTTTAAGTTTGTGTTAAGGGTTAAACTTAAGAAAAACCATAATAACATTGTCAATTGGTTCGTTAATTTTTCTCGATGGGAGTAAAAATTGTAAATTTTTGTACAAGCAAATTTGTGAGATTTCAAACGATTTCACCATCTCATACTATTATCATGACTTCTCATTAAAGCTGTTTTGTTTAATTTAATATGTTAAAATTCTTTCACATATCACAAATAGTTCACCTCATAATAATAATAATAATAATAATAATAATAATAATAAAAGTAATTCAGAGTAAATCATTTGCTCATGTTTTTCCAAATGCTTGTGACTTTCTTTCTGATGCAGAGTTGTTTTTAATGAATTTCACATGATGTCTTGTCAATTCAATGGCATTGGCCAATTAACCAGTAAAATATATTTGAAAATAGCAGTACTTGCAAGTCAGGTAAAGAAAGGTGTTACACCGGTTTCAGGGGTGAGCGAGGCATGAGCAGTGCGTTTTCATTTCGGCGCCCATATTAACAGTTTACACGCTTCACACTGCGAGCGTGAGACAGGAGGTGAAGCGTCCCAGACGGGGCAGTGAGCGAATAGTTTCAGCGCCGAGCCTATTTTTGCCGTGCGTCTCATGCTGAACTCATTGGCGCTAGGTGCAGTAGAAAACTAAAATAATAAGGGGATTTTAGAAAAGACGCAAAAACAAATAAACAATAATTAAACCGAACCAAATATACACTACAATTTATAGGTCTGCATCTTGACCAACCTTTTAGGAAATTTCAATTTTTTCCCATTCAATTAGATAGGAGTTGTACTTTTATGTTGCTTGTTTACAAAGAAAAGAGCCGTGGAATTATTTATTAAGCATTTATAACATTTAAGTTAAATGCTCACTATTTGGAAGGTATTGCATGAAAGTTGTTCATGTCTTTCATGTTGTTATGAATGCATATCAATGTTTTATAATGCATTTGTATGCATATTACATATTAAAGTCATTAATTAACCCCTTCATAAAGCCTTAACAAAAGAATATTAATATAAATGTTTCCGGTTAATTATATGCAAGGACAACAATACCAATCACAATTCAGTAAGTAAATAGATTAATCGGAATCATGAAAAGAATGCAAATATTACGATGACAGTACTATCAATTACATTTTTTTAATGTGGAATATTCTATCAATGTAAGTTTTACAAAAATGAATTACAAAAATGTAATACATAAAGTATGGTTTAGGGATTTAGAGCAAACCATAACCTCAATGTTTGAGGAACATCAATGCAGCGCTCTCTTGCAAGCATGATAAAAACTAGATTGTTAAAGTAGGCTTCATAACATATCAGGGTTGTATGTATTTAATGTGTATAAAGAAAGACATAGAGAGACAACGAGGGCAAGAAAAGCAGAAAAGGGACTGAATCCTGATAGATGTGTTAATGCTAGTAAAGGTCTGCTGATAGTGCTGTCCTCCAGTGAGCTGTGTACTGTTTCCTGACAGACTGATTCATGTGAGCTCTGTCTGTGTTTATCTGTGTCTGATCAACACTTCAGACATTAGCTATCCACCAACGTTTCAAACACTCAAACGCATAACTCTCATATATAAACCAGAAACATTCATGTACAGAGAAACACCTTTTCTCTATCTCTATCCCGCTCTTTGTCTGTTTTGATCACAGCACTCATAAAAGCAATGAGCTGCTCTGTCATTAAACATAGCCTAGTTAAAAGTATTTGTTGTTTATAGCAGGAGGTTCCAGCCCTGCTAGACGAGAGAGTGATGGAGAGAGGGTGGGATGGGTTTTGTTTCTGATTGTCTGTGTGGGTGTTAGACAGGTGTTGGAATGGGTTGTGAGGGGGTGGAGCAGAGATAGGTGGTAGGGAAGGGGATCATATAATACAAAATCAAATTTTCTGGGGATGTCATGAGAGCAGATTGGAGACCACCGATACAATACTCGCCAATACGTACAGTATTGTGAGACTTATGATGTTTCTGCAACTTACTCAAAGACATCATTAAAAAAAGTCATAAAATATATCAGTAGTATTTCAGTAGTCAGTACCTGTATACCTGTGAAATTTGACAATTCCCAATCCCAAAACTAATTCTAACTAATTTGTTCATTATAGGTAAACATTGTTTACATTTCTGTAAGAAATTAATCAGGACAAGGAAACAACAGTAATAAAATAAGACCAAAGAAACAAATTAAGAAAACAGCAGTATCAATATGTATTCAAATATACGTTTAGAAGAAGAAAAAAAAAAGAACACTTTTTTTTTTTACCATAAAACTTAATTGATCACCGGCTTTCACTGCATGATTATCATACATTAATATTTTTTAAAGCTACTAAATTTATCCAGCCAAGAGCAATAAATAGTCTCGATTTGTAGTTATTGTTGTTTGATTAATATTAAAGCCATAGACGGGCAGGTCTATCAGGTTTGTATGTTTACTTTAGACATAACTAATTGTGTTTTAATTAATACATCATGGCAAAAAAAGCATTTTACAGTGTACTACTGTCACAGTCACACTGGAGAACATCCGCATTACTGTAAATGCTCTTACCGCACACACACACACAGAAAGAAGGCATATGTCTGTCAGACGTAGGATGGCAAGTGGATGGTCCTTTATATTCATGAGAAATACGATACCAGATTGGTCCAAGAATCTATTACCCAACCCTCACCCTACCCATAAACCTAACACTATCCAATCAATTATCGTTTTACTCATTAATATGAATAAGTCTTCCCCTGCCATCCTGCATTTCAGAAATCTGTGCACGGTGGAGCCAAAATAAGGAAATAAAACATGATCTTCAATATTATCATTATTTGTGTAGTTTATATCGCTTTCCATTTTGACCTGTTAACGAGATCGGCCAGTGGTTGTCTTGCGATCGATTGGTCGATCACGACTGACGTAATAAGCATCCCTGCCCTAAACCAATGCCTGAACCTTACCGATTGTGTTCTAAAAGCAAATGTGAAATGAAAAGCACATTTTCTGAATCAACCACTTCATCTTGTGTTGTTTCTATGACACTTCCATCTGATGTGTCAGTTTGCGTGTTTGGCTGGGCTCGAGACTCGATCAAAGTCCAATACTCTATCAGGTGAGCTACCGTACTCTCATTGGAGTAATAGAAAATGATTCGGTCTGAAACGTAATTGTCCTCATATTCCATCGAAGGTTGCGCAAAGTAACATTAACAACGCTATCAAACAACAGGCACAACAACACCGCTAGAACATGGGCCGCCATCTTGATTGTTTTGGGTTGAATGGATCACATGACTGCATCACATGACAACAAATATGTCATTGTTATCAGATATCAGCAGTTCGTGGACAGCAGTTTGAGGGGCAGATTTTAAGAGGACATCAGCAATAAATTATAATAAATAAATAAAATATAACATCTTTAAAGGAGCACTCAGTAATTTTTGGTTGATGTCATCTTGGACTTACACTGATCCCTAGGGACCTGAATAGAGCACCATTGAAATGCAATAGTTTTCACAATGCAAAAAAAATCTTAATTACTATTTTTGTCTTGCTTTCCAGTAATAAATGTTCTTAAACCAAGATATATTTACTTGACATGCAAAATGGCACGAGATAATTTGTCTTGTTTTCAGAGAAATCTGAAAAAAGTATGTAAACTTCATGCATAAAACAAGAAAAAAAAGGGGCTGACCTGTTTTAGACAAGACAAAAATACTAATTAAGAAAATGATGCCACTTTAGAAATGTACAGTCAGCCATGATTACTTTAATCCATGTGTGAAATAATCCATTAACAGGGCAACATTTCCCAAAAGCATCACAAGCTTAAGTTAATCGTAGAGACCATTGGCGCCAATGGTTTCTATGATCTACATAGGCTTACCATACTTTTGGGAAATGCAGCTCTGTAAAAAAAAGAGTGCACCTTTAAAAAAGCAAATGGTAAGCCCCATGTGTGTATGAACCTGCTTTCATGTTTGTTTGTGTGTGTGGTATAGTGATTAGCAGTGCGTTGTGTGTTATAGTTCAGTTCAAAGGGCTGAAGTTTGTCTCATTTATCCGTGCTGTCAGTGTGAGCTGATCAAAGTTAACTAAGACACACACAGATCACCGTTTCTGTCACTCTCCATTAATCCATGTTTGATCAGCACAGACACACCTTTCCAAGGACGTTCAGTCACTTTTTAAACACATCTAAACGTGTTGAAAAACAGAAGGTGTCAATCCACTATTGTCCTTTGTCATATCCTCTATTTCATAATTCTAATTAATGTATGGCATCGCCAAACCCCCATACACACCTGCATCAGAGTGAGATACCACTTTTGTTTTAGATCAGTGGTTCTCAACCCATTTGACTCCAAGGCCCTCATAGTCCAAGACTATATTTGAAGGCCCCCTCATCCGAAACTAGACGTGTCTGATTAAAATAATCAATCATGGATATTATTTTACACTAGAAGTTTCAGAGAGAGTTTGTGTAAGTCAACTTGAGGCCACCATTTTCATGTAATGATTAGTATTCATTTACAACCCTGACATCCATATTAGTATACAGTACATAGTCACCTGATAGATCTCCTGCTGCTGAAATGACACCAGTTTGCCAAATAGTGACTAACCCTTAACAACATTCTGAGGGTCGTTTAGCACTCGTTTAGGCCCATCTGCAGTCACAGCCCCATGACCCTTGATCACCCCAACACACTCACTGCTCACTCACTCACAGGGCTCCCTGTGGGGCTGCTGTCATGCTAAACTACATACATTTTAATGGCCAAGTGGCAAAATGTGAGTTCACTAAAGGTCTCAGTCAGTGGGCTGGAATTTAGAGTTGTGAAAGTGTGCAAGTTTACAAAATTTGTTCAAGAGAACCATGTACCTTCATGTCAGATTTTATTGATGTTCAGAGTATAAAATAAAACAGCATGATAATGTCTCTTCCTGTTTTACTGTTTTTGTTTAAACGTACATTTTTTGTGAGGTTAATGTATTTTTCCTTCCTCTTGGGTTTGGACACTTCCCACAGACCTACACGATCAATCTGGGCCTGAGGTGGAGTTGATTGCGATCTTTGTTTTACAGATGGTCCGCCTACAGAGATACAAAAGTTTTATCTTACTGTTTGTTTTTGATAATTTCCTTGCCAAATCAGTTGCTTGCCGGTGCTCTTTTTATTGATCTCTTACCTGAAGGAAGTTCCATAAAATCTACTTCAAGCAGTTGCACTTTAGATTTAAGAGTTCAGATACAGTTCAACTTCTGTTGATTCACTTAAAGCTGAAGTGTGTAACTTTTTCAGTGTTACATAAATACTTCCTCCTATCTCAGCTTAAATAAGTAAGCCATTTGTAGGTTCATTTAAAAATGTGATCTCAGAGTACAGAGCGATTACCTTTCTGTCAGCTCGAAACAGTCTGGTCATTCTCCGTTGCCCTCTCTCATCAAAAAGGCATTTCCGTCTGCAGAACATCCGCTTACTGGATGTTTTTTTTTTTTTTGGCACCATTCTGAGTAAACTCAAGTGACTGTTGTGTGTGAAAATCCCAGGAGTTCAGCAGTTACAGAAATACTCAAACCAGCCCGTCTGGCACAAACAATCATACCATAATCGAAGTCACTGAGATCACATTTTTTCCCCAATCTGATGGTTGATGTGAACATTAACTGAAGCTCCTGACCGTATCTGCATAATTGTATGCATTGCACTGCTGCCACATGATTGGCTGATTAGATAATCACATGAATAATTAGGTGTACATGTGTACCTAATAAAGTGCTCAGTGAGTGTATATCCATATGCACTGTGTAGGTGGGCACATTTTCAGAATTTCACAGAGCCAATACAGATGCCTGGATCAGACCGGTGGAGCGATGCACAAGATTTTGGTTCACATCACCTCAACTGCATAATTGCTTTAGTGAATCGGTTTTAAAACAACACAAACAGCTTGTGCAAATAAACAACAATATCAGCGGGTGCAATTAATTCTTAGTGAATTCCTCCCTGAATGTTCTTCTTTGAAGTACTCCGAACCCAATGGCCATTTCGACCCCTGTAACTCTCACAACACATGGCTTCCTACTCAAACAGCAAAGAACACTGCATGGTACTCAACCAAACTAAGAATTTGCCAAGAAGAGTCGCCCACCCAATGAGAACTGCCCAAACTGAAAAAAAGCCAATTGCTTTAAAAGTCAACTGAACAATACTCACTTCTGAACCCTGTAATCTGTCCTGGCCCGTCATGTTTGATTAGACCTTGTCGCAGCACTGATGGAAGTATCAGACAAACTCTTAGCTCACAAACTTTCATCAGCAAAGAGTTTGAGCCAAAAAAGTGTAGTCCTCTGTTACTGCCAAGGAGGTCCAATATAGCTGAAGAAAGCTGTCTGTTAGCCTTTCAATTCATATCAAAGGCAGTTTCTTGACTACTGCATGCAGTCCCCGAAGTACGCAACCTGCATGATGCCATATTTGCTTATAGGCACTCAGTTTAAGAAACATTTGTTTGAGCCAATCACATAAAGGCCATGTAACTTATTCTGTATTTTAAAGTAAAACTAAGGACGACAATATAGGTTTAGAAAAATCAAATAAAAACATTTATGTCACGTAATTCCGAACAAAATCTGGCCAAAAAGAACGTGTTTTTGAGTTTGTTGTGCTGGTTTGAATCAGCTTGCCTGCTTGAACTTTCAGGAAAACTTTGTACTGGGCTGTTAAACACATTCATACTCCATTGGTCCAAGTCATAGGTGGGCTACACCTACTTTGATGGCAACATCTTGTCACCCTTGGGAGGAACCAGACTCTGGCAAGGCACATGTTACATATACATAGTATGCTTACTGCACTACTAGTCACATTATGATCATTGATGAGTGAATACATCCCAGTCCTCTATGTCTCTGCAGTTGCAGTAAAGGTTAAAATTAGCTGCACTGGTAACCATCTGCACTGCTTCAGTGAACTTTAAGACCTTCAAGCGGCATCCTGTTTCACTGCCAATCGAGTTTACGGCTGGTCTGACTCAATGGAGTTGTGTCCAGAGAGCTGATAATTCAATATTAATGCTCCAATGTTACTGGCTCTAATTATGCCATCTTTAATGCAGCCAGAGATTAAATATGCAATATAAAATCTGAGCTGGAGAGTGGGCAGTGGACAGCTCTATTTAACAGGGCTGACTGAAGCTAAAACCCACCCAAGTGTCAAACCAGCTGACTGCGATTTACAATGACACTCTCAATTTCAAGCTCACTTGATTACTGAGGAGGTTCAAGAGGTTTGTCGATGGCCGATATATGTTGTCTGTAACTGCTCATTTGTGATAAGCATCACCAAGTGTCTCAAATATGTCTATTATAGCAACTGACGTTCTGTTAAATATTAAGCTGTTATGAAAGGTTGCAGCTGTCTGACCGCTCATGCAGAGCATAGTGTTGTTCTGTAGTTGACTGGCTGTTTTGACAGTTCTGAGCAGGGCTTACACACAGCAGGCTTTGTCTTCAGGACTCTTAGAATGTGTGTCGAGCCGTCGGTCAATGTGCTGTATTAGTATTTAGACACCTTGCGTTTACTTTCAATGTAGACTAACCTCAACATTGCTGAAGTACCAGATTGACAAGTGCTTTTGAGAATGAAGTAATAACTGGATTTCCCAAAGTTTGCCAGGTGAGTGGCATCAGATCTTCCAATTTTGTTTAAGGAATGTAGTTCAAGATGTGTATTTTTTTTAAATGTAAACTGCTTTCTTGTAGCCCAGCTTTATTTGCAGAGTCAACTGTAAGTAAGCCATTTATTGGTTGATCACCCCAAAAAGTGTAAACACTTTGCCTAAATGCCTCTGTGGTGCTTTAAAACAATTATCTATTTGTTTGAGTGGCTCAATACTGCAACATTAGCTCAACCAATGGTGCGAGTTTGGAGCGGGTCAATCTTTTAGATCAATCAATGGCAGACGGAATGTATTCGGAAAGTTGTTTAAAAAAATACTTATTTAAAATGAATCAGAATAAGAATCAGAATGAGCTTTATTACCAAGTGTTCTCACATACACAAGGATTTTTTTTTTGGTGATAGAAGAAACAAGTGCACACACAAAATTACAGTGAGATACGGAGCATAAAACAAGGTAAGAGTATAAATAGACGTACAAATAATAGGACATATAACAGAATGGTGTATGTATATGTGCAAGTGGTAATGTATGTGCAAGGTAGGGGTATGTACAGTTATTGAATTAAATATGTGAATTTACATACAGGTCCTTCTCAAAAAATTAGCATATTGTGATAAAGGTCATTATTTTCCATAATGTCATGATAAAAATTTAACTTTCATATATTTTAGATTCATTGCACACCAACTGAAATATTTCAGGTCTTTTATTGTTTTAATACTGATGATTTTGGCATACAGCTCATGAAAACCCAAAATTCCTATCTCAAAAAATTAGCATATTTCATCCGACCAATAAAAGAAGTGTTTTTAATACCAAAGAAAAGTCAACCTTCAAATAATTATGTTCAGTTATGCACTCAATACTTGGTCGGGAATCCTTTAGCAGAAATGACTGCTTCAATGAGGCGTGGCATGGAGGCAATCAGCCTGTGGCACTGCTGAGGTGTTATGGAGGCCCAGGATGCTTCGATAGCAGGCCTTAAGCTCATCCAGAGTGTTGGGTCTTATGTCTCTCAACTTTCTCTTCACAATATCCCACAGATTCTCTATGGGGTTCAGGTCAGGAGAGTTGGCAGGCCAATTGAGCACAGTAATACCATGGTCAGTAAACCATTTACCAGTGGTTTTGGCACTGTGAGCAGGTGCCAGGTCGTGCTGAAAAATGAAATCTTCATCTCCATAAAGCTTTTCAGCAGATGGAAGCATGAAGTGCTCCAAAATCTCCTGATAGCTAGCTGCATTGACCCTGCCCTTGATAAAACACAGTGGACCAACACCAGCAGCTGACATGGCACCCCAGACCATCACTGACTGTGGGTACTTGACACTGGACTTCAGGCATTTTGGCATTTCCTTCTCCCCAGTCTTCCTCCAGACTCTGGCACCTTGATTTCGAATGACATGCAAAATTTGCTTTCATCCAAAAAAGTACTTTGGACCACTGAGCAACAGTCCAGTGCTGCTTCTCTGTAGCCCAGGTCAGGCGCTTCTGCCGCTGTTTCTGGTTCAAAAGTGGCTTGACCTGGGGAATGCGGGATGTTTCTACTCCAGACTCAGTCCACTGCTTCCGCAGGTCCCCCAAGGTCTGGAATCGGTCCTTCTCCACAATCTTCCTCAGGGTCCGGTCACCTCTTCTCGTTGTGCAGCGTTTTTGCCACACTTTTTCCTTCCCACAGACTTCCCACTGAGGTGCCTTGATACAGCACTCTGGGAACAGCCTATTTGTTCAGAAATTTCTTTCTGTGTCTTACCCTCTTGCTTGAGGGTGTCAATGATGGCCTTCTGGACTGCAGTCAGGTCGGCAGTCTTACCCATGATTGCGGTTTTGAGTAATGAAACAGGCTGGGAGTTTTTAAAAGCCTCAGGAATCTTTTGCAGGTGTTTAGAGTTAATTAGTTGATTCAGATGATTAGGTTAATAGCTCGCTTAGAGACCCTTTTCATGATATGCTAATTTTTGAGATAGGAATTTTGGGTTTTCATGAGCTGTATGCCAAAATCATCAGTATTAAAACAATAAAAGACCTGAAATATTTCAGTTGGTGTGCAATGAATCTAAAATATATGAAAGTTTAATTTTTATCATTACATTATGGAAAATAATTACCTTTATCACAATATGCTAATTTTTTGAGAAGGACCTGTATGTACATTAGATATTTATTTACATTATTGCACTGTAAGGGAGTCCTGAAGACAGTTTAATTGTTAAAAATGGCCTGAGGGTAAAAACCTGTACATCTCCAGAGTGAGGAAACTTGCAGGCAGAATCACTCTGGACCCCACACACCCTGCCCAATCCATCTTTTAACTGTTACCCTCTGGCCGGCACTACAGAGCACTGAGCGCCAGGACATCCAGGCACATTGTGATTCTGCCTGCATGTTTCCTCGCTCTGGAGATGTACAGGTCTTGGAGGGTGAGCAGTGTGGGTCCAAGAATACAAATTACTGAGGAGCACCAGTACTAATAGTGAGGGTCCCGGATGTAAGTTTCCCCAGTCTCACAAGCAACTGCCTATCTGTTAGAATGCTGGTGATTCATCAACAGATTGGGGTGGGCATGGAGAGCTGGGTCAGTTTGGATAAGAGAAGATTAGGCAGGAACTGAAGTCCACAAATAGGATCCTTGCATAAGTCCTGGTCTGTCAAGGTGTTGCAGGATATAATGCAGTCCCATGTTGACAGCATCAATTCCAATTATTTTATATTATTTTATTTTAAACATCTGGGCCTAAAGCTTTCCTAGTCTTCTGTTTCTTGAAGACCAGCACACATCCTCTTCACAGACCATAAGTGCATGTTGAGTAGCAGGATGGGGAGGAGTGGGATTCCATGAAGTGTTGGTTTGTGTGTGAAGTGAAGATCAGAGCGGGGGAGGGGTGTGAGACTGGACTTTTCAAACCTGCAGTAAAACACATTCAGAGCAACAGCCATTTGTTGATTCTCTACAGTGCGAGAGGGTGGTGTCTTGTAATTGGTGATGCTTTTAAGGCCTTTCCACACAGTTGCAGGATCATTGGCTGAAAACTGTTGATTCTTTTTTCACGCATGCTTGTGGCCGGATGTACACACTCACCAGAATAAACAAGGAAAACTCCCACGGAAAGGCTTACAGTTGATGAAGAGTGCTTCTAAATTACGACAGCACATCTTTTTCAATGCTGTGACATCTGTAAACAACTTTCGGTGATGTAAAAGCATGTTCCACTGCCTCTCGTTTTAAGCATTCATATATAAGACACAATTTTCTTGACTAGCTGCTAGACTAACCATACACTGAACAACTCAGGGAAAGGAGAGACACTGAGAGGTTGATGAGTTTTTCATGAATCATTAATGTTTAATGCATCTGTTATTGTGGTTGAATGAAAAGATGATCCATCTCATTTAGACCAGCTCCTCATCACATATTCACTGAAAAATACTGCCAGATAAAACCATTTAATAAGGCTTTGAACCAGAGGAAATTCTGGTTTGCAGCATCATTATGATTTACAGTAGCTTATTATAAGTGTTCGGGAAGCTACATTGAAACTGCCAAGTTACAAGCTACTTATAGTGTAAAGTAGTAGCGCTAACTAGTTATCGATTACGCTAGTCAACACAGACCCAACGCAATGACCTGATCTTGTGAAAATGATGTGACTTTGGCAACCTTTTTGCAAAATGACATTTCCTGGTTCGTTATATGTATTGCATCAGTTTTGAGGTGAAATGTCCACTGTCTGGCACTAAAAGCAAGTTTAATGTTCTTCCAAAGAGACAAGTTTTTTAAGGTTAATGCTCTATGGAGTTTTAAATCAACAAAACATATCTTCCTACCTAAACATTAAACCTAAACATAACCGAACTTGTCATAAGTAGTAAATGTGATAATAAAACGCAATTGTATAAGAAACCACTTAAATTTGTGGTGCATCTTTGACCCTTTGTCTCACTTGTTGATTCATGTGGATTAAATAACTCATGTAGTTGATGTAATGGAAACTTTAAAACCTATCACCTTGCAAGTCTTACATTATAGTAAAAGTATTTAGATGTTATAAGATACCATTTTCTGAGTAAGTATAGTAACGTGACTCTGAGTCAAGGTTGCTGGTTGACCAGCATTTTGAGCTGATGAACTACATGGCTATGTTGGTCCACTAGTTAGCTAGATCATCACCAAACCCGCACTAAACAGCAAAACCAGCTTGGACCAGCATGGAAATTCATGTTTGTCTTAACTGTGCTTTTGAGCAGTGTGGTACTTGTACTCTCTTACCTTTATAAACTGCAGCAGATGGAGGCTCATCTCATTCAGTGGTGGACGAGGAAGAACATGTTCAGCGCTTCAATTTTCCACAGGTCCTGTACAGGAAAAAGAAAAGAACAGTCTAAGAGTTCATCCAAAATAATAATCATCTATAACTACTCCAGGTATTGTGATAATTATTGTAATTTCATGGCAGGCAAATGTCAGCATCCTCCGCACTATCCTGCAGCCCTGACAGATACCAAAAAGCATGTGAGTTGTCTATTCATGTTTTTAGGAAGATCAGAGGTTCCAGACTACTTGGACAGTTTTTATCCTACATGAGAAAATATCCCAACAGACTAATCTTTCTCTGAGTATGTGATTAATTTTAATCTGCATGCGTGGATGAAGAGGTTCCGTGAAGTTGCTGTACTCTTAAAGATTAATGAACCCAATTTGCAAAACTGACCTTTGGCGGTCAGACAGCATGGAGCGTAAAGCTTCTAAATAGCTTCTGCTCAAGAGCCGCCCCACAGATAAGACCCACAGACAGAAAAACACGTAATGAACTAACTTTAAGCATTCAGCTCCTCTGATCTATTCAAAGACATTTCAGAGGAAGGAAAAGAGTGGACTGCTGAGTTTAAACTGCCCTACGCTAAACCCAGCCACAAACACACGCCCTGGCATTCAGATATTTAGCCTACATTCTCTTTACCCGCAAAACTGCCAACATTTATTTAAAAAATATTTTTAAACCACACAGAGAATGTGTTTCTAAATATAAACAGTTTAGTCACATTACTCACGTTTTCTGAATAGAAAAGAAACAGGATATTTTGATACAGCTTTGTATAGATCATTTCAAACTACTGTATTTTAAAGGCATAGTTCACTCTGAACTGACAACTGTATTATAATTTATTCACTTCCATGGCATTCCAAACTGCAATGACTTTCTCTCTTCCATGGAATACATGATTTTCAGTGAATAATGACTCACATTTAGGCAAACTATTCCTTTAACTCTGAAATAAAATATAGTGCCTTTAAAAACATTGTGTCAGGTTTGACATCAGTAATGTTTGGTCACGAGACACATGAGAGCCATGTGATGTTTTATAGAATTTTGACGTCCAAACTAGTGCAACACATATGGACCACTATTATGGTGATTTTAATTTTTGTCAGTTTGAAGCTTGATGTCCCCAGTTCCCATTCACTTTCAATATATGGAAAATAACAGACAAGATATCCTTCATATCTGTTCAACAGAAGAATGAAAGTTATACAGGTTTGGAACAACATGAAGGTGAGTAAATTAAGTTGCATTTTTGGGTGAACTATGCCCTTACATAAGACCTAAAGGCTTGTTTGCATTGATTGCAAGTATTTTCGTGGTGTTTATCTCATCAGTCGGCATGTGAAAGTGTATTTTAGAGAGAAGGTCTCACACTGTGCTGTGAAGTCTAAGCCATAATTTAGTGTTAGCAGTGAGGCACAATAACTGATCTGACATTGACACTGGCATTAGGATTGATTTTTGCTCTGTGTGTATGACATTTGTGTGTGTGTGTGTGTGTGTGTGTGGTACAGCACATGGCGAATGCATCAGTTTAGTTTAGTAGTGGCTCTGTTGGCAAGATAATCTTTTTACCTGAGGCCTTTTGGTATCCATTACTGAACTGCTGCTGTTTCTACTGCTCTCTGGATTTGCCGATTAATTGCTACTTTTGGATTGTTAGTTATCAGCAGAAATGATCAGCAATAGTATGCCGTGTCTGGGAAAGACTTAAGAATTTTTTCTTGGAAAGAAAACATCCCGGTTACTGTGTCAATATAGTGACACTAGGGGTCACCCTTGGGAGCCCAAATGTCAATTGGAATTGGGGAGTGGAATTTGCATGCCACTCCCCTTGACATATGGGTATAAAAAGAGCTGGCTTTCAACCACTCATTCAGGTTTTATGCTGAGGAGCCGAGACAAGGTCCCGGCCATTTCACCGGGTAGTTCAGTGTTTTGGCAGGAGGGACACAACATCTTGTTCCCTCATCAGGAAATGGAGGTTACGACAGTAACCGAGACATTCCCCTTCTGTCACTCTCTCGACATTGTGTCGATGTAGTGACACTAGTGGTCCCTATACAAAACGGCATGCCTAACTGAACTGTGTTAAGTGGACTGGCAGTGCAAGACGGAGAGACCTCTGTGTGCCTCATAGCCAGCGCACCCTGCAGTCACGTAACCTCCCCCAATGCTCTTACAGTGTCCCATCCAAGGGCCAGACAAGGAGGTTCTAGAGGTCTGGTTGTAGGTGCCAGATGGTGCCTCGTCCTTGAGAAAGAAGGTCTTTCCTCAGGGGAATTTGCCAGGGAGCGGGGCACGGCCGTAAGTTGCGCTCTGACCCCAGGAACCAATCATCGAGCCGCGAGTGTTCGGGGAGGAGCGGACTATTCCCCTCCAGCCCGACGCTCGCAGCCGCCCAGGCAAGCATGGCCACCAGCTCCACGTCAGCCTGCGACTGGGCTACCGCACCTGAGGGTGGGAGCCTAGCCGAGTCCTCCGCATCAGACTGGAGGAGCCCGCTCTCCGATGATGCTATCGAAAGCCAGTACCGCAACGTTTCCATGGTCATGTTCTCACAATGAGACAGCGATCGTGGCCGTTAGAAGTGGAGAGATAGCAACCGCAACCATCTTGAAAAAGACGCTTTCGTAAGTACCACTCTTTTAAATATACTCTTTATAAGGAAAGAATATACTCGATGAGCTGCTGAAGCACCCTGGGGCATTCTCTGTACAACGGCGGTGCAAGAGGGGGAGAAACCGCTGTAATGTGTCATAAATCCAACATCTTTACTGAATACAGAGTTGAATGGATCGGCAGAGTAATTCAGTTCTCTGAACACATCCGCTCAGCTTGGAAGAAAAAATCTGAATGAGTGGTTGCAAGCCAGCTCCTTTTATACCCTTATGTCAAGTGGAGTGGCATGGAAATTCCTCTCACTATTTCCAATTGGCCTTTTCTCAAAGATCAGAGGGGTTTGGGACTCGCAAGGGCGACACCCAGTGTCACTACATCAAGACAACGTCGGGTGAGCGACAGAAGGGAACATATTCAATAAGTTGATTTCTGTCAGTCGATTAATCTGTAATAAGCTTTTTCCACCAATTTAGTGTCTGTGATTTTCAAAATGAACTATTGTTTGTCCTCACTGAGATACTACAAAGAAGTAAGAGAAAGAACACACAATTTCTCTCAGTTGCCCACTGTTAAAGTATACTACAGTTTTGACGTGAACGCTAAGCATCCGAGTACAGCCGAACGCGAGCCTGTCAAAGTATACTTCATTTTCCTGTGTGGTTGGCGCATGCATGCTATGACTGCTATGCGATACAGGATTAGAGTTTAGACACATGAAGCTGTCTTTATATTCTAGTTTTTATGGGATTCGTGTTTCATCTGAAAGCGTTTCTTACTGTTTTCTGTTAAACTGTAGAAACAAACTGTATTAAGTTCCTTAATGTCAACATATTTTTCTTTTCACTTATAACAGTGTAAAAGTGCCTTTTGTCTGCTCATATGAATGTAATACATAAGAAAGTGTTTCACTGCTATTCAAACGTTCCTCGGACCACATTATTTATATAGATAAATGTTTTCCAACTGAACAGACAAACATTTATATGAAACAAATGACAATAAAATGGAAAGTAAGCTCTTCAGTAATCAAAATAGGCTACTTCTTGAATTTAACTGTATTATTAATAATAATAATAATAATAATAATAATAATAATAATAATAATAATAATAATAGGGTAGCTCAGTGGTAAAGATGCTGACTATCACCCCTGGAGTTCACTAGTTCGAATCCCAGGGCATGCTGAGTAACTCCAGCTGGGTCTCCTAAGCAACCAAATTACTAGGGAGGGTAGTCACATGGGGTAACCTCGTTGTGATCACTATAATGTGGTTCGCTCTTGGTGGGGCATGTGATGTAAACTATTATTATTAATAATAGCAATACTAATATGTTTTATTTATATAGCACCTTTCCACAAGCTCAAGGACAAATTACAGTCCATATATATTTAACAGGACAAAGTACATTAATATACATTTCAACAGAAGTTACAATCTCAATTACAAAGGGGGAAATAAAACATCAGTCAATAAAAGACAGATAATGCACTGAGAAAAGATGTGTTTTATGATGAGTCTCTGAGGAGATGTCATGGAGTCTCTTAGGTAGAGAGTTTCACAGTTTAGGTGCAACTACACTGAAGGATATCCCACCAAAAGTGGATAGGCGAAATGTACAGACAACAATTTGGAATCAGAAGAATGAAGAGTGTATGCTGGTGTGTATGGATGCAGCAGATCACATATATAACTAGGTGCCAGATCATTGAGAGCTTTGTATGACAGGAGAAGAATTTTAAACTTAATACGGCATGAGACAGCCAGTGGAGACTAAACAAGATGGGAGTAATGTGTGCAGAATGCTTGGTATTAGTGAGAACTATAACTGCAGAGTTTTGGATGTGTTGTAATCGGTCAATAGTTTTAGCTGGTAGGCCAGTAAAGAGGCAGATACAGTAGTCGAGACATGATGATATGAAAGCATGAACTAGTGATTCTGCATCCTTCAAACTGAGAATGGGGCGAAGCCGTGCAATGTGACATAGATGGAAGAAAGCAGTTCTAATGTGGGCTTCAAAATTAAGAGATGAATGTGATTCCCAGATTCTTAATGGTTTTAGAGTGTTTGGTCAGATTTCCATCATACTGACACAATTGTCAATATTTCTTATAAGTGTTTGTGGCCCAGAAATCATGATCTCAGTTTTGTCAGCATTGAATTTGAGGAAATTACTGTTTAACAAATTTTTTACTTCATTGATTCAGGCAGTTAATGAGCTGATGGCATGTGTTTCATCAAAACGTGCGGATGTATAAATCTGGGTGTCATCACCAACTGAGACAATGACGACGGATGATCTGACCTAGTGGAAGAACATAAATTATGAACAGTAGTAGATCCAGTACAGAACCCTGGGGGATACCCTGAGTGAGAGGAGCAGTAGGGGATTTGTTTTTCTTAATTGAGATGAAATATTGTCTGTTAGTGAGGTAGGAAGAAAAGCAGGATACAGCAGTGCCAGTAATACCAATATCTGAATGTCAGGAAAGGAGTGTTTTATGGCATACATTGTCAAAAGCAGAGTTCAAGTCAAGCAAGATCAGAAAACTGAGAAATCCAGAGTCAGCAGAAAGGAGGAGATCATTAATAACTTTCAAGAGAGCTGTTTCAGTGCTGTAGAATAGGTGAAAACCAGATTGGAAAGGGTCATAGAGATTATTGGCTGCAAGATGTGATTGTAACTGGGAGACTACAACTTTTTCCAGAAGTTTACATATAAAAGGCAGGTTAGAAACAGGACAATAGTTGCAGAGGGAAGAAGGATCTAAGTTGGGACCTTTAAGGAATGGTGTAACGTTGGCAATTTTAAGATCTGTTGGAACAATGGCAGATAAAAGTGATGTGTTTATCATATGCAAAATAGATGCCAAAATGACTCACTCACAGTGTTTAAGAAGGGAGGTTGGTATTCTGATTACCAATGATTTATATTTTAACTTTAATTGAATACAGTTCCTAATATTTTGCATTTTAAATATGCAACGCCATTACATGTATTTTTAGCTACTTCCCAACCCTTCATGGTAGCCTACATATCAAAGAACTACGGTATAACCATTTGATATCATTACAGTACCACCATAGTACTTTTTTAAAGCACACATTGATATAAGCTGAAAACCCACATTTCCTCTCAGCAATGCCACCTACCCGGCAAAAAGCATAGTTGCGTGGCAACTGAAAGGGGGAACGAATTCTTCAGAGGACTTTTTCCATTTTTGGCTGATCATGAGGATATGCAAAATAACTTCGAAAATCTCAATTGATTTGAACCACCTGCTTTAAAGGAAAGGCGAGGATTCGAGAGTCCTGGTCTAAATTCTGCATGTATGTTCAGGTCATGATGTCGTGAGTGTTTTTTCTGTGTCTTTGCTTTGGCCGTTTTGGAGAGTGATGTCATTCTCTACAACACAACACTCTGAAAAGCCTGTAAGTTGGGTCAACCCGGGTCGGGTTTGTCCCTGCACAGGCTCTTCTGCTGTTCTGTTTGTCCTTCACTGTGGTTCAGAGCCGATTTCACAGTTTTCCTTTGAGTGCTAATGAAAAGAGGGCAGATTCCTTCCTGCCCAAAAAACTCTCACACCAACCCGCACGACAATCCTGAGAAAATCCAAACCTTTTGGCATCATAACAACTGCTCTGGACTGGACTTGCGTACACTCACAGAGCTGTCCCATGCTGCACAAAATATGGATTTACATATAATATATAAATATATGCACTCAAAAATATTTTTAAGTCTATTTCAATTATAACAAATTAAATTGAATAATCTTTAACAAAATTAAGTTAATAAAGGTTAAATTTTTTTTATATTTAAATGTTTTTATTTATTAAATCAATATTTTAAGTGTGTTTTGGGAGTAAATTTGTTTTAATATTTTTTTATAAATTTTAATATCAATTAAATATAAATATACAAAAATGGCCATATATATATATATATATATATATATATATATATATATATATATATATATATATATATATAATGTATCTTAAGAAAATATTTCTTATTTATATATTATCATATTATTTAATAGATGTATTAAATACATTTATATAAATACATTTTACAAATATTTTTTTAATAATAAGATAAAAATGATGAAATATATTTTTTTATAGTTTTTTATATATATTTGAATATCACTCACACACACGCACGCCCGCACACACACACACGCACACACACACATATATACACTGTACATACAACCCCAATTCCGAAATAAGTTGAGACAGTATGAAAAATGCTAATGAAAACAGAAAGTAGTGATTTGTAAATTATATTCACCCTTTGCTGTATTAAAAGCACTACAACTACACATTATATGATGTCTTACCTGAATTACCTTTGAATTTCATTGTTTAAAAAAAAAAAAAAAGTAGGCCTACAGTCATTTCAAATCAGATGATTGCAACAAAAAAGTTGAGAATGGGGCAATATAAGAATAATAACAATTTGATGAGTTAAAATAACAAGTCAATGTTAAACAGGTGAGGCAATCGTGTCATAGTATATAAGGGGCCTCCAAAAACAGCCTAGTCTTTCAAGAGCAAGGATCATTCAAGACTTGCCAATTTGCCAACAGATGCTTCAGCAAATAATCCAGCACTTTGAGAACAATGTTCCCCAAAGACAAATTGGAAGGATTTGGGGCATTTCACCCTTTACAGTGCACAATATAAATAAAAGATTCAAGGAATCTGGTCAAATTCAGTGCATAAAGGGCAATATGAAAACCACTTCTGAATGCACGGGATCTCTGATCCCTCAGACTATCTTAAAAAACATCATTCATCTGTAATGAATATCATAAACATGGGCTTGGGATTACTTTAGTAAACCTTTGTTAGTCAATAGCACTCACCGCTGTAAAGAATTGACTATCAAAGCAGAAGCCCTACATCAACTGCTGACTTCTCCGGTCTCGGTCTCGGTCTCATCTTAGATGGAAAGTAGAACAATGGAACTGTGTTTTTTGGTCCGAAGAGTCCACATTTCAAAAACTCAGCCGTCATGTTATGCGGGTCCAAAGAGGAAAAGGACCATCCAAGCTGTTATTATCATCAGGTCCAAAAGCCAGTGCATGTATGGGCCAGGGGTGTTTCAGTGCCCATGGCATGGGTAACTCACACATCTGTGAGAACATTATGAATGCAGAGAGATATGTACAAATTTTGTAGCAACATTTACTGCAATCCAGCACCATTTTTTCCAGGGACGTCCAGGAATTTTCCTGCAGAACAACTTCAAACCACATACTGACCAGATTACAAGTGTAAGGCTGTGTGAGCAGAGAGTGCGGGTGCTAGACTGGCCTGCCTGCAGTCCTGACCATCTCCAATTGAGAAAGGGTGGCGCATTATGAAGCACACTATATGGCATGAAGACCTCATACAATTGTGTAGCTGAAGACCTACATAATGGATGAAAGGGGACAATTCCACATTTTAAACTCAACAAACTTGTGTCTTAAGTGCCCAAATGCTTAATAAGTGTTATTAGAAGAAATGGTGATGTTTTACAGTGGTTAACACTGGACTGTCTCAACGTTTTTGGAGCATGTTGCAATCATCTTATGTGAAATGACTATATATTTTTTTTAAATAATGAAAAACATCAATGTGTAGTTGTAGTACTTTCAATATAGCAAAGGTTGAATATAATTTACAAATCACAAAATTTTACTGTACCAACTTAATATATACTATAAATAACAATATATATATATATATATATATATATATATATATATATATATATATATATATATATATACACACAGTATATAAATGACTATGTTACGGTAATGAGAATCATTAGGATAATATACATTTATTTATATATTATTATATAATATATAATACATATATTTAAATATATAAAAATATTTTATACACATATCTGTTAGATATTTATAGATTTTTCTGATATATTTTTGGCCATTTTCTGAATATTTTAAATTAAAAATTATGAAATATTGTCTAAAATATATTTCACAAAAAGTACATGCCAGTAACAAAAGAAAGTAGTTGCTTTATTCCAAAGTTCTGGTTGCATTTCTTGTCCTGTTATACATTTTAAAATATGTTTTAAGGTTTAAACAAAATATATTTCCTATTTGGAAAATATACTGTTTACAGTATCAATAATGCTGTTTACAGCACATATTAAATGTATGAATTAAATATTTTTTGGCTGTATGAGGGATGTTTGACATTTTTTAATTAAACATTTTTTTATGGTCTATGTCTGCTGTCTGTGGTTAGAAGTAGAAAACCATTGTTCACTCTATGAGGACTGACCCCACCAGATGATGGAGAAGATAGAGAACCTTCTTTTCTGTTCAAAGACAAGTGGACTCATTGGCACAGGCTGGCGTCCTGCCGGTGCTGGCCTGCGCAATAGAGGAAAGGGCATCCGTGCCAGGCTCTTTCACTCACTGTGCCAGCTAAAGCGAGTACCAACCACAAACAGCCCTCTGAGGTCTGTTGTGTACTGGAAACTGGACTTCAAGCTCATATGCACTGAAGCTGAAGATTATGTTCCATGTTCTATGAATGCTTTGAAAGATGAGGCTGAGTAAAACCAAACACAGCAGACACATGGCATGTCACTCATGGGGTAGTTTGGCTTAAATCAGATGGGTCTTTTCACATGTTTGGAGGGTAATCTGATGAAAGAACACAGCTGTGATCCTCTACTGGACCTGGCATCTTCTCTGAGCTCTTTAGGCATAATGTTTTGAATGCAAAGGACAAAAGTGTGACAGTATGGATTTTGAGATACTCCAATAGATGGCACACATGTCATTTTCTCCATCTATAGAAGATTGAAAAGACCAGCTTATGTGCCTTTTCCACTGCACGGTACAGCTCGACTCAACTCTGTTGCTTTTTGGGGGTTTTCCAATGTGGATAGTACCTGGTACTTTTTTTAGTACCACCTCAGTCGAGTTTCCAAGTGAGCCGAGCCGATACGAAATGTGACCTCAAAACCCTGCATCATTGATTGGTCAGAGAGAATCGTCGCTACCAGCGTCACTGGATTTGCGACACAGGACATCAACCCACTAGTTTTAAAATTAGCAAACGTGATAGTAGTATCATTTGTTCATGCTACTTTCGAATTGTAAAAAGAAATGGCTGTGTACAAAACCACCCTGTGGTCAAAAAACAAGGTGCAGACGTTCCTCTCGTAAGCGACGAACGAAATTACGCTAAATGAAAAAGTATTTCAGGAAGTGCCGCACTCGTCTACCACCGGACCTACCAACAGTGTAGGGAAAAGTAAAAAAAAACCTAAGTGACTACAGAACCATCAAGGACCACAACAGCCGCAGTGGTTCAAACAGAAGAAATTAGAAGTGGTTTGACCAAATGGATACTATCTATGGCAATGGGAGGGAGAGTGCTCTGGACTCGGTCACAATATTATTGGAGTCCATGATGGAGGATGGTACGTTTTGTTACGTTAACTCTATATTCTGCTTGAAAGCTGCACTTTATATAGTTGACCAGCTACTGCTTGCATCTAAAACAACCAGGCCAATTTAACTGTTACACTTGTTTAAAATCACCATGCAACAACTCCTTTATACAGCACAATGAGCTAGTAGCTAACAGCTAGCGGTTGTGTTATTGTTTATTGTTTTGTGTCACGTTTAATATGATGTCAGTAGAGGCGGCGCAACTATGATGATCAGCCTATAATCCCACCCACGTTGTGGCGGCACTAAACTGCAGTGGAAAAGGAAACTCAGAAAAGTAAAGCGAGCAGAGTCGAGTCGAGTCCAACCGTAACATGCAACATGCCATTAGATCATCTTGAAATTACATTCTGGTGGTTATGTTGGTTAGTGCTTGTTTGGTGCTGGTCTACTTAGTGGAGCAACATACTGTATATAAAATGCAGATAAACCATCATGATCTTTTTCCATTGAATCGTATTGTTTTCTAGGGAAAATAAACTGAAATATTAAGAGGATCTCAGTTGTGATAGCGATTGTCTCTCTTTCTCCAACATATTCTGTCTCTCTCTCTCTCTCTCTCTCTCTCTCTCTCTCTAAGTGTTCCAGCTCTGTTCCAAATAAAAGCTTAGAGAACTCTCTTTCCCACAATCGAACAAAAGCGTTGATGGGCAGAATGAAGCGGCTCTGAGAGGGAGGAAAACAGTGCGCATAAGTAAAGCTCTCAGTCTGTAGGAACTAATCAGACTCTAGCTTAGCAAACGCAGGCATTCCTGCTGATGAAAAGAGAGGAGATGTAAGGCGGGACTGGGTCGGACTGAGCTCTTACAACTACAAAACAAAAGTAAGCTGACTCCATTATCCACCATACGGCCTCATTAACCAGCACCCCACTAAGGCACACAACAACTAGCACACACTCACCCCCTAACGCATGCATAGCTCACTTTTGTAAAACTATTTATGAAAGAGCTCTCTGGAATACTTGATTCTGATTGGTCAATTGCAGCATTCTAAGGTCAAACATCTGTACTGTATAATGACAACAAAACTGTATAATTGACTGTTGTGCCAAGCAGTCGATTTTGTTCATTGCTTTGTTAGTTTCTTGTTATGTTTCTTGTATCACTTAAAAACTCTCTTATTACATAAATAAATTTTTACTAGACTTTTCAACTTGTTGATTGGCTCTAAACCTTTGGTTGACTCTTCCCGGGGTGTCAGTATATCAGCTAATCATTGATCAGGTTTATATGCACAGTTTTAAATGGATTATGCTTAATAAGTCGACAACGTGTGCGGTCAAATAAATGCAATAAACCGCGTTCCTTTATGGGCGTAAAGTCCATAAACGTCTTATGAATAACCAAATTGACATGGGTCGATTTTTGCCCATTACACCTATTTCGGGTACCATGTAAATACCTTACCCGTGTACTGGCTTATCTGATTTGCGGATGTGTTGAGCGCATGCCTCTTTATGGTTTGACGTCAAAAGTAGAGAATAACGTTCAAGGATTTGACATTTTGACATTTAAGCCATATTTTGTAGTGTAAAATTGCTTAACTTGTCTGCTACCACAATGTATGTATACGAATAATTGTATTTTAATTATATGAATTATAATCAGAATCAGAATCAACTTTATTGCCAAGTATGCGTACACATACAATGAATTTGTCTTGGTGACAAAAGCTTCCAGTGCACAAAAAATACAACAATAAGAAAGAGATAATAAAAAGTGAATAGAAAAAACAACAGGACAATATATATATATATATATATATATATATATATATATATATATATATATATATATATATATATACTGTACAGAAGCAAGGGAATGTAATGGCAGAGAAGATATGGTATGTTGGATAAATATAAATAGATAAGCTGTGTATTACATATTAATTATGGCTCAGTGGGGCAGTTTTAAATGTTCATAAGATGGATAGCCTGAGGGAACAAAATGTTCCTGTGTCTGATGGTTCTGGTGCTCAGAGCTCTGAAGCGTCGGCCAGAAGGCAACAGTTCAAAAAGATAGTGGGCTGGGTGAGTGGTGTCCAGAGTGATTTTACCAGCCTTTTTTCCTCACTCTGGAAGTGTATAGTTCTTGAAGGGGGGGCAGGGGGCAACCAGTAATCCTCTCAGCAGTCTGAACTGTCCTTTGTTGTCTTCTGATATCCGATTTCATAGCTGAACCAAACCAGATAGTTATTGAAGTGCAGAGGACAGACTCGATGACTGCTGAGTAGAGCTGTATCAACAGCGCCTGTGGCAGGCGAAGGAAGTACAACCTCTGCTGTGACTTTTTCACAATGGAGTCAATGTTGGTCTCCCACTTCAAGTCCTGTGATATGGTAGTGCCCAGTAACCTGAATGACTACATGTTGGACCGCTCAAACAGAGCATATTTTATTGAGCTATAGTTTCTCGAATCTGTTTAAAAACAGGTAGTCCTGCACAAGAATCATGCTATTGGCTGATCTAGTAGTTGACATGTTGGACCACTCAAAAAAAGTAATTTCTCGAGCTGTAGTTTCCTGAATCTGTTTAAAAACAGGCAATCCTGCCCCCAACTCTCAACATTGGTTGATCTAGATGTTGACATGTTGGACTGCTCAAACCGAGCACATTTTCTGGAGCTATAGTTTCCGGAATCTGTATGAAAACAGTAATAACTTTTGCAAATTTCATTTGGTGACTAGTGGTGCACAAATTACACGCTTCAGTTTTAATCTTTTTGTACTGGCACATAAAATCCCCATATTTCATCTAAATCAAAGCATTATTTAAAGCTAGGCTGTTAGAGTGTAAGGTGTTACAAGCTCTTGGGGAATATATTGAAGTTGTTGACTAACTAAATTAGTTGTTGTTAATTTAGCTCCACTGGGATGCTATGTGCAAAGAAAGTTATTATTCAGGCCTGTAGCAGTCAATCACTGTGCTCACTCTATTCATGTCAACCATGTAACTTAGATAGCAGCTTAATCCTGTATAAAACGCACAGGAACAGGGGCAACTATTACAACTGAACTCCATGGCTGTGTTACATTCAACTTAGAAAGTCATAATTTCCGACTTAGGGAAAGTGAAACAGAATGCAACCTGAAATCAGACATCCAACATGGAAACTTGTGCAGAAATCCACAAAACTCTAAATTCGCCAGGATACAGATGTACAGTATGATGACCATACAGATGCACATGGTTGTTGATCCCTTTTAAGCAATGGTGAAATAAAATAAGTGTATCAAAGTTCCTTGGAAACCATGCTTGGCCACAGTCCAATTTAAAATTTTCTAGAAAGATGCATAAAACAAAGACTTTAAGACCAAACAGAAGCCTTTGCTAACCAGTTTTATTGGCATTGGACTGAACAGCTCAAGTGGTAAATTGTAATCCTAATATGGCTAGCATCTGCTTACCTTCCTTTTAATTAGGATCATTGTGTGGACATTACATCACCTAATTAATATTCATGACCTAAGTTAACATTCAAGATGTCTCCACACTTTTCAGATCGATCTTACACCCCTGCCCAGAAGTGCTACTTATCTAGACCGAGGAATACAGACCTCAAAGACAGAACTGGACAAACTCAATTTTCCTGCTGAAAAGAGCAGCATATGTTGACTGCACTGGTCCATTAGCAAGACCAAAACCAACCAGCACTAACCAGCATAAACCAGCTGAAATTCAGACTGGTCTAAGCTGATCTTTTTGGTAAGAAAACACAAACATTATAAGAAACACTCCTTGAGATATTTTTGATAGTCTAAAGCTATCACTGAAGTATATTCAGCTCAGAATGTGCTGTATTACTTTAATTTTGCTAATCTTAAAGTTAACACCTTTCAAGTGTTCTTATTATTTTTGAAGGTTTAAAGAGCATTCTTTTATTTAATATTGATTTAGAGGATTATCCAAATAAAAAATGCTTTTAAAGAACCATGCACAATCGTTTTCACATCATTTGGTGCCATTTAAAATTAATGTCGACATTTGGTTGGCATTAACTGGATATGGAGACGGCCTGCGGCTGTTTATTCACTTTGAGCAAATCATTCCTGAAATGTTGTTTATAATAAAAGATTAGTGGCTTAAAACTGCTTTCCTCTCATATGCTTCATTAAAACTTTCTAAAATATGCCCGAGATTGGTATAAGAGATTAATTTAACAGAAAAAAATATACCTCATTTAGTTTATTTAGCAATCTAAAGGTTTTGATATTGGGTCTTAGCAAATATGCATATCCAACAAAAGGGCATTTCATCATAGTACAGGATGCTTTGCTGGTTGGGGACAATCTCTGGATGCATTTGGATGTTTCTTTGATTTTGAGTGATGAAATATTCACACAAACTAAATGCTTCAGAGTATTTCAGGGGCCAGCTGCAAACCACTGAAGTCAGAAAAAATAAACCATCCAACATGATGTCCTGGTTCACGTAGGAGAAGATGACACATGCATACGTCAAAACCTGACGTGAAGATTGACGCAAGACCTTGGAATGATGCTGCAGGAAATGGGCTGAATTGGGTTAAGTGCAGGCATGTAGCCAGAATGATTTCTTCATCTGTAATGCATGTATCTCAGATTCCACCCAGATTTCATTCTGCAGGTCCAGGCCTGAATGCAATCTGTCTGTGCTGCTAAAGAATGACGTTTAAATACTTTCACGGTTCAATAAATATTATTCATCATACTCATTTGCTGTAGTGCAATAGAGTTCTGAAAGTAAAAATCCCATTTATTTTCTCTATTTAATCATTTTTTTAGGCAATGACATATATATATATACACACACACACTGCCATTTAAAAGTTTGGGGTCACTTGCCTGAAAAGTTTCTCATGATCTTAAAAACCTTTTGATCGGAAGGTGTATGCTTAAAGGTTTGAAACTAGTTTTGTAGACAAAAATATAATTAATTTATAACATATTAACTTTTTTAATTACAAAACAAAAAAAAGATTTTGAAATGGATGACTTGGACCGAATAATTAAGAAAATAATCCACGAAGTGCCCAGCATGTAGATGGGAACTCCTTCAATACTGTTTAAAAGCATCCCAGAGTGATTCCTCAAGAAGCTGGTTTCGAAAATGTCAAGAGTTCATTTCTGCAAAATCTAGGCAAAGAGTGGACACTTTTAAGATGCTAAAATATAACAGTTTTGATTTAATTATTTTAGTCACAACATAATTCCCATAGTTCCATTTTTATTATTGCATAGTTGTGAAGACGTTACAATTATTCTAAAATGTGGGGGGATAAATAAATAAATAAATAAAGAATGAGTAAGTGACCCTAAACTTTTGAACTATAGTGTATATATATAAAAATTATACAGATGTAGGGCCCTATTTTAAAAGCGCTAATTGATAAGTGCAGTGCTATGCGATTCGTTATATGCGCAAAGTCAGTAGGCATGGCCATGAAGTTTTGGTCTAGTCTAGGTGCAAGTGGGTTTGGAAAAATTGCATGCGGAAATCGTAATGGGCTGGGTCAAGTACAATTTAATTCTGAGGTTATTGTACTGTCTGCATCCTATTATATACAGTAGTCCATTCCCTTTTAAGCGCCAGTGATATAAAGAAAGACAGCACAATCATAAGAAGTTTGTAGTGTAAATGCAATGTACGCAATTAATCGGTTGACTTACATTCATTTGTTCATTAACTGCGTCCTTGCTGAATGTCAGACATATTTCTATCACAGTGACATGCTCCTTTTATACATGTTGGAAAATGTGGTTCTTGTCAGGATTTGAATGTATGCTGCATTAAATCATTAAAAGTATTATTAATCATATTGATCAACTGACACACATATCATGGATGGAATTAACTGTGTTTGTATTGACCTTTAGGTTATGCTGTGGATCGTGCAATTTTGCAAGCACTTCACTTCTACCTGGTGATTTTGCTTTAAAAATTGTATTCATTTATTGAAACACAGATACATTATACCAAAAATATTTCTAAATATAAATTACACTTCAAATGAAAGGAAAATATAATGTCAATAATTAAGTGCTCAAAAACTTGTAAACAACCACCTCCCCAAATTCAAACTTTTTCCACCGGCCCCTTTTGCAGTGTCTTAAAAATCACTCTGCAATATCAGGTGGAAAAAATAACAATACATAATTATATATTCATAATAATTGTGAATAAATTAACTATGACCTCTAGAAAGTTTAACAGAAATCTTAAAACGACTACAACAGTTATTGTCATGGACATAAATTGATGTTCCTTAATATTCAGAGTTTGGATATAAAACTTTATTGCCTCCTGCTAGTGGAATCTCCAAACCGCATATACAGGAACAGAGTTTAGACACTGCAAGGAAAACAAATGTGGTTCTCAAACGTCATAGTGCAATGACCTATTTCTTAGGAAAATAGCAAATTGCGCTTTTCGCCACTTCATTAACATACCCACAGTTTGCGCACATACACCCAAACGTAGAGCAAACACTCCCACCCACACACACTTGTGCTAGCACGAACGTTACACTTAGAATTAGCGCTCTAAAAAAATTAGATAAAACATTGCGCACGGTCATAGCACGTCACGCTGCACCTAGTGTGGTCACAAAAAATAGAGCTCATACTATGAGATCAAAGGGTTTTAAGCTGATGGTATATGCTTCTGTAGAAAAAAATCCTTCTTAAAAATAAAGAAAATTCATCATAATTTATTGCCAAATTTCTGGGAAAGAACTATACTTCCCTTAATCCTAAAGACAAATCCACCAATCAGAGAAGTCACTGTAACCACTGAAATTTTAGCAAAATGATATTACGATGTCTCAAATAGGCAAAAATTATTCATATATTCAGTTAATGTCAAATAATCTTTTACAGTTTTGATAAACAGTCTTGATAACCAATTCAGGTGCTCCAATATATTAATATAATTAACTGACAAAGGTGGGTAGTAACACGCTACATTTATTCTGTTACATTTACTTGAGTAACTTTTGGAGAAAAAAAACTTTTAGAATGTGTTTAAAAGTGAGTACTTTTTACTCTCACTCAAGTAAATTTAGAATAATTTTTTTTTACTTTTACTTCTTTACAGAATCCGGTGTTCCTGTCATTACATTACTGGGATTAATTTTAGTTAATGTGTGATTTATTGAGAGATTATTAAATGGGACTTTTACAAGAACAGAAGTTCACACAGCTGCTCGTTCTGTCACAGACTGACTCAAGTTATCAATGCTGCAGCATCAAACTCTTCAAAGTGAAACAAATTCTTCGCTCCAACAGTGAAAAAAAGAATAGTTTGGTCATGCATTGCCTTCATTTAACACCAAGACAAGCTGATATTTCAAGATTAAAGTCACAGCTTCAACTTGAGGCAGCAAGCTGAATAATGTTTTGGCTCTAATCCTAATGCAAGTTTTTCTGTGTAATGAGATGGTCATTTTCAGGGTGATTCTGTAACTGGGCTCTTATGACATCAGTTTTTAAGTGTACATTTTTAAATCAGTGCAGCAATATATCAGTGTGCTTTGTCCCACGTCCTGCATGTCATGAGCAGTATTTACGCATTTATTGGAAACTATTGCAGCTACTTTGGGTGGTTTAACTTTATAAATCCATGTAAACATCCAAGTTAAGTGTAAATGCCTTTTGCTCTGCCATTCACGTGATTGACAACTGGAGAGCGAACAGACAGCATTTCTGCACATGCACAGCGAGGTGTGTGGGGCACGCATATGGCAAAGAGAGTGGCTGTGTCTGAAGTCGTTCACACATTTACTCATTCACAAATTCCTATGTAGTAAATAGCAGTTAGTGCACTATATCTCATGAAATGAGTGAGTGAATTTGAACGCTGATGTGTCGGAGCTCTGGGGCTGTTGCAGAAACGTCACATATGAACTTTTAAAATATTTGGGCCTTACTTGTTATTCATATTAAATAATATATGAATACAATAACTCTTCATTCTGTTTGTCATTTTTAATATATACTGTGTGTAAATATAGAGTAAACACATTTGATCAAATAAAGAGTACATTTTAAAATGTATCTGTATGTTTTGTCTCTATATATGTTATTATGTTATTTTAATCCAGTAATTATTTGTCAAAAAGTAATTTACTACATTCAGCATGAAATAAAATATTGCAGGAGTGAAGGAAGCAGTAAAATCTCAGCTCGTATGTCTTCCCCATGGTGGATTGTGGGCAATTAACCATTGTCGAGTGTACATCAAATGTACAGAACCAGGTGGTACTGCTGTACAGAACTAATTATCTAAATTATTTCGACACTGAAATCTGTAACTATACTGAAATAAAAATCCACGAAGGACTTTGAAATAGTGAAAGTATGCATTAATAAAGCATGATCTTGTTTTGGTTTAAATTTCAGCATTATATATGTCATTGTGGGACATTTTAACATTTTCATGGTAAAACCACAAGAAGAAGAATGTGAAAGTGATCTGTTTCTCATCCACACATTCTCATATCATATCGCTTTTGAAGATACTGATTTAACAACTGGAGTTTTATGGATTACTTTTATGCTAATTTATGTGATTTTGTTTAGCTTTAAAATGTTGCCACCCATTCACTTGTTTTGTATGGACCAAAAGAGCTGAGAAATTCTTCTAAATATCTTCATTTAAGTTTAGCAGATGAAAGAAAGTCATACGCATCTGGCGTTACATGAGGGAGAGTAAATAATGAGAATTGTAATTTTTGGGAGAACTATCACTTTAAGCACTCTTATCAGACCTGGATTAATTTTTTTAAAAAAAAGAGAGGTTTGGAAACATTTCTAGTAATTTGGTGATTCACATTCTTCTCTGCATATTGCCCCCTGCGAAAAATGACAACTATTGATCTGTTTCTCACCCATACCTAACATATCACTTCTGAAGATATGGATTTAACTATTGGAGTTTTATGGATTACATTTATACTGCCTTTATGTGCTTTTTGGAGCATCAAAATGTTGTCCTACAGAGCTAAAATATTCTTATAAAAATCTTAATATATGTTCTGCAGAAGAAAGGAATTCTGACATCTGGGATGGCATGAGGGTGAGTAAATGATGAAATAATTTTCATTTTGGGTAAACTATCTCTTTAAAGTGATAGCTCAGCCATCAATGTTGTCATCATCCCTACCCTACTATTGTGATTCATTAGTTTCTTGACTTGACTTTTTATTTAACATAAAAAAAATAAAAATCCCCAATGGAGAAAATGAATAGGAAAAGGTTGGTATGAAGGGTATGAAAGCATGGTTGTCTTTGGAATTGTAGATACAGTGATTTATGTTTTGTATTTGTGGGCTAAAATCATGTTCTTGTGCATCCATAGTTGGTATTGCAGTTATCTGATGTCTTATTTTACCTGAGAGGAACATATTGTTAATGTCTCTTGCTGTTCTGAGAAGACACTGTCTCATTACAGCCCATATGCTACCAGCACATCCATGCAGTGTGACATGCATTATACATGTGTTGTCACGCAGCCCGGCCCCGCCCTGCCAACCAGCTTTGCTCTCAACTCTCAATTTCCAGAAATAGACAATAATGACTCATTCATACCATTGCTTTGAGGCATCTTAACATTTTAATATGTGTGTGTGCGCATGTTTGCATGCATGTACAATGTGTGTGTGTGTGTGTGTGTGTAAATATGCACATGCTTTCCATTTGTGTATGTTTCTGATTGTTGTCATATGCAGGAATATAATAAAAAAAGGGATAGTTCAACCAAAAATGAAAATCATGAAATAGTGTACCCCCCTCATGCTGTTTAAAACCAGATTTAAGTGTATTTTGACACTACCTCCCTGCAATTAAAGTGAATGCTGACTAAGACTGTCAGCCTCTAGCATTCTGTGTAACATCTTTTGAGTTCAACACAATTGAGATCATGTGTTTGGAATAACATGGGAGTAAGTAAAAAATTCACAGAATTGTAATTTTTGTGTGACCTACCCATCAGCTAGGGTGTGGTAGAATGGTCTCTTAGCTTATTTTAGCATGACCATTCTGGGAGACCAGCCTAAACCAGCTAAGACCAGCGAACCATCAGTGTTATGTACAGTATGTCATCACTTTTTTCTTCTTCTTTTTTTTTTTTAGAGTGTTTTTGGCAGTCTTGTGTGTGTGTGAGTGTGTGTGTGTGTGTGTGTGTGTGTGTACAGGTTTAACCTACATTGTGGGGAACAGTCAGCAGTCCCCACGAGGGAAATGGCTTAGTAAACATACCAAACTATGTTATTTTGAAAATGGAAAAATGCAAAAAGGTTTCTGTGAGGATTAGGTTTAGGGGATATAAATTATCCTTAGATCTGTATAAAATCCATAGACGTCTATGGAAAGTCCCCACGATGAGATAAAACAAAACATATGTGTATGTTTGTGTGTGTGTGTGTGTGTGTGTGTGTGTGTGTGTTGTTTGATGTTCTTATTAGCAGAAACACATTTGAAGAGTAGCAAAAATAAATAATAATCTTGGAGTAAAAGGTTTTAATATCAGTTTAATAAGACCTTCATATAACAAAAAGAAGAAAAGGAAGAAGGAGAAATGTGCTAGATTTCATAAAAATCCACCCCTGGGACATCAAAGCACCTGCAATTGAACACCAGTATATAAATGCTCTTAGTCAGTGAAGAGAAACTGTCTGAAAAAAGACAGCGTGCCTGAAATATTTCATACAGACGTGTTAAAGGTGCTCAAGAAAGACTGAACCAGCCTGCGAGAGGTGAGGACCTTCAGTTTAATAAAACCATATTATTGCCTCAGATGATAGAAAAAAACTGTCTATCCCTCAATGCACTACAGTTTCTGTTGATATCAGGGTCTTGATAAATTTCATCTCTCTTTCTGCTCCTCCAGGAAGATTTTATAGAGATATTAATTATTGATGTTTATATTAACCTCCATATTAGTGGTTTGGATCATATCAGACCAAAGCGAGCCAGCAGAATGTAAACTGCAGTGTTTATCATATACAATCCACTGTTGTACAGCCAGTGCCATCCCACACAATCATACACATAACAAATGTCCTCTTGATCAATGCAAACATGGTGGAGAAAATGAGTGTGATTTTCGCTTATTTGTTTATTGAATAGTTTTGTTGGTTCTTGTCCTTCAGATGAGAATCTACTGTGAAGTAGTTTAATCTCAATCCATCATAATCAGAGATTCATTAGACATGGATTTTTACCCAAGGTTAAAATGCTTCTCAATTTGCTCTATTGATCAGATTAGATTCCTTTGTGAAGCTGATTCTCAATAGCCACGTTTCCACAATTGGGCTAAATGATGGCATGCTAGTGCGTGCCAGGACCAATTGTGTTCCCACTGTCACTTCCAGGGATTCATTGTGCCTCCTCGGGGCCAAGGGCCAAGCGCCTTTGTCCCACCAATTACCTTTGGGTCAAAGAAGACCAACTGGGGATTGAGGTGGGGTAAGTTTCACGGAGTCAGGTCTCACTTTCCACCAAGCAAAGACCAAAATAAGCAAAGAAACGGCAGCTTCAGTCTCCATCATGTTCATTCCGCGGGTTAGCTAGTATCCAGAGTCTGATACCTCAATTTGAACTTCCCTCTTGCTTTTGAAAAGGGCAGGGTTTGGGACATTGGCACCAGGGCGTCATAATGCTGCAGGAATGTAGATCAATTTTGGTGTCACTGCTCGAGGTCTGAGGCTCGCACTGGCACGATAGCGGGAATGCGGCTAATGAATCAAAGTTCTTTAGTGAAGGGACATGATGAAGATCATAACAGATATGTGCATCTACCAATAACTGATCAAATTATTCAACTTTTTTCATCAACTAAAAAGAAACGAAATGTTTTATGGCATTACCCAGAACCAGATTATGGTTCCCTGGGGTGCCAATGACAGACAGGGAATTAAAGGGGTGGTCGAAGTGTTTGAGAAACCTGTTTCTAAACCATAATTTTATTTGCCTATATGTTTTGTGCTGCTTCTAGTGCACAAATGACACACTTACGTTTAAACACTCAGACTTTCTGAATATTTAAACACATATGAAATTATCTTGAAAATTTCGTTTCCAGGTGATCTTGACTCACTGTGTGTGTGGTGTGTGTATTTACCTGTACATATGGTCCTGCAGTAGAGTATGGTTAGTCAGCCTTAATGGCTTGTGACAGGCAGTTAGCAATAACATAACACACACACACATACACACATACAGTCTGGCCAATACATCCGTAGGGCAGTTTGAATACTATGGAGGTTATTAGATGTACTTACACCACTATTGTAATTATAGCTGTTGTCATCTCCTCTGGATAACAGGGCACACCACAGTATGTGTGGGAGTGTGTGTTGTGGGTCAGTTTGTGCACCAGTGTTAGTCCAGGTCAGGAGGATTTGCTGCAAACATGGTAATTACGTGGAATTAAAGTCTAAAGTCACAGACATTTATACCACACCTGACAAACCTTGTGTGTATGTGCTGACATCTGTTCCTCAGCCAGATAAAGGGCCCTGATTTTGGAGTGTGTGAGAGGTTACAAGACAATCTGGTGTCTGTTGATACAAAGCTGTGTCATGCTTTCCAAATATTTTAGCTTCAAACCCAGCTTGATCTCTAAAGACAATTCAGCAAAGAAACCAGAGACAGTATAGGATGAGACGGGTCACTTGTATACTTATGAAATTGTAATGCTGAAAATGGTGGCTCTAGTAATGGAAGTCCCACCTTACATTTTAAAAGAGCCAGTTTTTAGTGTGATTAGTTCTAAAATTGCATAATTTATGATACAATTATTGTCAGAATTTACAGCTGATTTGAAATATGTTATTTGATTGTAATTTAACCAACTATTTTGGCAATAATCACGCCACCATAATAAGGAATTTTCCAACCAATGGGGCAATTCAAGCATAAAGGGTCACCTCCCTGTTTTTGTGAGTATCAGTATCACCAGCTGTACAGGCAATGCAAATCTGTACAAGTAACAAACAGACAGCTGATCAAAGACAGCTGGATGGAGCAGAGTACAGGAGTCCCAAAATAATGTTTTTTAAAGTTAAAACTATAATTAACTTAACACAATAACGTTAAAACATGGTAAAACATTATACAGTTAAATTAAAATGCGTCCTGTGATTGACAGATTAACAAACTAAATTTTATAAATGGATTGCTATTGGACTGGATTGCAATTTTTCTGTCCACACTTAACACAAAATTGCTGAAAAACGTGACACATTCACAGACAATCAGAAGATATTTGATGTTTAATGTATGCGGAATGGAATATTGGGCCAATGAAATATCACTGTGACTACAGGCCGCCCACTGCGGTTGTGTCTGACCAGGACACGGTGTAAGTGATTACTACAAGGGAGAAAACAATACAACTAGTTGTACTTTTAATTCAATAATTAGTTATTTACAGCAAAAAAACAAGTAAATAAAACAAACACACACACACACACACACACACACACACACACACACACACACACACACACACACACACACACACAAATGCCTAATAATGGGAGTGAATGGTACCTATTTGAAGCCCAAAAAAGTGCATACATCCATCAAAAAAGTTATCCATACAGATCCAGGAGATTGATAAAGGCCTTCTGAAGAGAAGTGATGAGTTTTTGTACAAAAAATTTTGATATTTATAACTTTATAAACTATAATCACTGGCTTCTGGCAACGGGTGCCCTCGCATTCACGAGAGAGTAGAAGACCGGCGTATGACTTAGGCTTGGCGTAAGCTCCGGTGAGAAGTGACGAAGACGGAAGCGTGTGTTGTTTACAGCAAAGGAAAACAAAGAAATGAAGTGAGTTGTTTTAGCTATACTGTAGATTTGTATTAGTCTTAAAATGGTGAGTTTGTGCATCTATCCAGTCATTCAAATCATCCATTCATGGCAGCAAACACTCAGCCTCTGTTAGCATTATCTCACATTTCCTACATGAGCAGCATCACATCTCCCGTACTCTCTGTCTACCAGAATATTTGGTTTGTGCCGCTGCTGCTGCTCCGGCAGCCTTCTCCATCTCCCGGAGTTCCTGGTCGGTGTACTCCGGTTAAAAAAAATAGGGTTGGGCAAGAAACTCAATCTCCTCTTCTCTTATATCAAAATCTTCTGACATTTTTCTGTAAAAATCATCATTGTTGACTTGTAATTCGTGACCTGCGTTTTGTTTTGCTCTATCCTCTGCGCTTCAGCGTTCGTCACTTCTCACCGGAGCTTACGCTACGCCTACGTCATACGCCGGAATTCGACTCTCTCGTGAATGCGAGGACGCCCGTTTCCGGAAGTGATTATAGTTTATGAAGTTATAAATATAGATATTTTTCTTAAAAAAAATGCATCGCTTTGCTTCAAAAGGCTTTTATCATCCCCCTGGAGCCATATGGATTACTTTTTTGATGGATGGATGCACCTTTTTGGGCTTCAAAATCTAAGGTACCATTCACTCCCATTATAAAGTTTGGAAGAGCCAGGCTATTTTTTAACATAACTCTGATTGTGTTAGGCTGAAAGAAGAAAGTCATATACACCTAGAATGGCTTGAGGGTGAGTAAATTATGG
This sequence comes from Xyrauchen texanus, assembly GCF_025860055.1. Taxonomy (NCBI): domain Eukaryota; kingdom Metazoa; phylum Chordata; class Actinopteri; order Cypriniformes; family Catostomidae; genus Xyrauchen; species Xyrauchen texanus. The sequence continues at coordinate 36,286,192 of NC_068296.1, forward strand.
GATCATTTTAATTTTTGGGTGAACTAACCCTTTAAGCCCCTTGTGACCAGACTACAAATAGGTTTGACACAAACATGCACCTAATCTCTCTCTCGCACACAAAGTGCTATAGCAGCTGTGGGTAATGGATTTAGTAGATTAGTATGTGGTTGTGTGTGCATGTGAATTCTGACCCTGGGGATATGTTTAATCATGTTGATCTGATCTGACTTGATCTGGTCTCTCAGTATTATGACCGCCAACTTGAACAGCAGGATCAAAACTAATAAGAAACAAGCAAAACATTATGAGAGTTCAATATTTCAAACCCCACAAATATATTTTAAGAATTTTCCTGCAGAAAGATGGCATAACCTTTGCTTCCAAAGGTTGGGTGTGGTTTTGTGTGTGTATTTTTGACTTTGGCTCTGAGGCGCAACACTGCCCATGCCAGGAGACCACATCCCGACGCCCAATGGCACTCACATCCGCTAGTCTTTAAATAGACCTTAGCTGAAGACATGCATTTATTTTCTCAGGACGTAAATTTACTAACATGGTTACTAGGGCATTGTAAATGGGTCAAACTATTTTTCTGATATGAATACTGCTATAAAAGAAAAAACAGTTATGCCTGTTTGAGGTGAGTAATCAAGATTAGGTGAATATTGAGATGTGCCTTGAGGCTTCATTTTAATGTCAGTTGTTTAACCAGTTTTTAGGGGTATGCTTCATTAATGATGAAGAAGGAAAGATACGTTTCTGGACCTGGACAAGCCATACAATTAGACAGTTGTTCTAAGAGATCTGGCACAAAGGTAGAAGAGCCAGGGTCCAAGCACTGTTACATGTTTTACCTAAGTGGAAAGGCTGTGGTGTGAGAAAAATAAATAAGTAGTAAGGGACAGGGGCAATCCCCCTGGGGCAACCTAGAATTTTAGGGCACAATGGTGCTGGCTCACAGCTCACTCAATGCAGGCTTCAAAACTGTGAGGACTGATAAGGTATGCTGAAGAAGGCTGTACAGTCTAATAAAGTGCTGGAGGAAGTGGCAGACCAGACCATCAGCAGCTTTATACTGTAAGATGGCAACAATGTCTTTCATTAACAGTAATTCTAGCAGAGACTGACAGCCACTGTAGAGAACTGAACTATATATTCCTGAGGTTAGAAACAAGTCAAGAGGCAGCTTTTTGGTGTTTCTTGAGTACATGCATGGAAGAGTAATGCCTACGAGGAGTTTGTTGTAGCCCTGAAATAACTAGAGCCTATATTAGGAGTTGGGCAATGTAATGAACAAGTAAGAGCCTTTTTGTCTTGTTGATGAGGCAGGACTGGGTGATTGCAACAATGTGGTCAACAAAGGAGAGCGTGGCAAAGGTTTTGACCGGCAGGAAAAAGGAATAGATGGATGTAATAGAATCTTGTGGTCTTGGTCTAAAAACTCTCAAGACCAAATAAATGTGGGCTTGGTCTGGATCTTAAAATCTATAGTCTTTGTCTGCATCTTGTCTTATTGTCTTACACAAGACTATATCTCAAGTCAGATGGACCATTAAAAATGCAGGAATTATATGGCTCTTAACAGCTTCTTGGCCCCAGTGTTTAAAATGAATCCTGCTTTAAATTCAAAATTTGCTCTATTTTAGTTCCTTAATAAAATTCACAAGTTGGTCCTTGGACCAACAAGTCTTGGTCTGGATCTGGTACTCTAGGGGTCCAGTCATACCAGCAGCCATTTCACCATGTAGTTCTAAACTGGTTGCCCACTGAAGCTGAGCAGGTTTGAGCCTGGTCAGAACCTGGATGCGAGACCTCCTGGGGGAAACTAAGGTTTCTGCTGGAAGAGATGTTAGGAAGGCCAGCAGGGGGTGCTCACCATGCAGTCTGTGTGGATCCTAATGGCTCAGTATAGTGTCAGGGACACTATACTCTAAAAAGACACCATCCTTCTGATAAGATGTCAAACTGAGGGCCTTACTCTCTGTAGTCTTTAAAAATCGTAGGGGTGTAACTGTTGTGTCCTGACCAAATTCCCCCCATTGGCCCTTATCAATCATGGCCTCCAAATAATCCCCATCCATAAATTGGATATATCACTCTATTCTCTCCTCTCTACCAATAGCTGCTTTGTGGTGTGCATAGTGGTGCACTATGGCTGCCATTGCATCATCCAGATTGATGCTGCACACTGCGGGGTGGTTGAAGGGAGTCCCATATTCACAATGTAAAGTGCTTTGTGTGTAGTGTTATAAAAGCGATATACAAATGTATAATTCATTCATTCAGTCTTGGTGTGTTTTTTAGGGGCTCTGGTGTTAGTCTTGGTCTTGGAGGTTCTGACCTTGAATCCAACTCTGGAACACATGCACTACTGCTTTACTGCTGCTTTGGGCCCACTAAATTCGGAAATGTCTCAGACAACAATGCATAACACAATGCAAGTATGTTTTGCATTCTTTGCGTTGCCACATGGGCTGCTATAGCAGACATAATAGTAAAGGTTCGGTCACATTCACCTTTGCACATTAAATTCTGGAGGAATAGAAGTTCGTGGCCGGATGTGAAGCGCATGTGAAACCTTCAAAATCCACTTGCCATGCAACCTCTTTTTTATGCCCCACTTTGTACTCTACCACTAAAATGATTAGCTCATCTTTAGGGCTGTCAAAAGGTATGATAATCTAAATTCAAATTTTCTCTTAAATATTACCAAAATTTGATATATTTTTTTTCTTTTTAATGACAGTATTTCAGGGCAAAAGCTAAAAATGAGCACCAGATTTTTGAATATGTGTTGTCTCCTAAGTGCAGCAAAAACATATGCCAACGCCTAAGTCTTCATCAGTGCTTTGAAGAAAACATAAATTCAAATATGCGTTTTTTGCATTCAAATGTGCTTTTTAATGTAAAATTTGACGAATGCTCTAATTTTGAATTTTTATTTGACAGTCTTATTGTCCATAGTGAATATTTAGTATAGCTTTGTACAAAGCACTGCCTACAAAGAGGTCTTTGCCAAGCCAAGCAACTCCCTATTGGTCAACGCAGCCATTTCACGTGTCAAATTTCACCAGATCTGAACACTATGCAAAATGTCCACTGGAAGCCCATAAGAAGAAATTCCTGATAGTGTGGATCCATTGAGATGGCTGTATTTTACCCTCTGATTTTCAATGTGCAAAGGTAAATGTGACCTAGTTTTAACTCTCTTCTTCTACATTTTCTATTTTAGTTGATGTACTGTGGCAGAGCAACAATTTTAGAAGAATCTTGCTCAGCAAGTTTGTTAATCTTTATGCATTTTAGCTACCTTAATAATAGCACATCTGGTTTAGTGGCACAGACAATTCAAGGTAACTGTCAACCTCTTGAGTATTGAGGTTTGTTTCTGTCACATTAACACATGAAGACATGTTAAGTGTGTACAATTGTGCTTGCAATGGGTTGTCTGTGTCGTCAAGTATATTGCTGGCCTGATGCTGCAAGAATCGGATGTCTGAAGTGGAATCTTCCTCAGTGGCATATTTATAATATTCTTCCAAAAGGGATTATGTAATAGCACTTATAGCTAATGGAGGGGTTAATTCCATTATTTGAAATCAACATTTTCTTCTTTTCAGATGTTTCAACTCCTCTCCCCTTAGAGGAGAATCTTATAAGCTAGAAAACGAGAGAAACACACACACACACACACACACACACACACACACACACACACACACACACACACACACACACACACACACACACACACACACACACACACAAACACACACTCTTGCAGACAGCTATCGATGCCCCTAAGGGCAAAGATCTAGTTAGCTGGGTAAACATGCTCCATCTTAGACAGTGATAGAAGGTATGCGCTCTGCCCAATTTGGAAATCACAGAGAGAAATTGAAGGGGATTGGCTGGGAATATAGGCGGTTTAATCTAATTGGCTGGGTTGATTCGCTTATAGTTTGCACAAGGTTGCTTGACACATACATACAGTAGTTTTACAGTACCCATTTGACCTTTTTTCAATTAGACATCTCTAGTTTTCTCTCTCTCAGTAATGCCACTGGTCATGCTGGTCTCTTTGAGCTCAGTGTGTTCTCTCAGGAGATTAATTAGCTGATAATCAGACAGTACAAGTGTTCCACTACACTGACACTAATTAACAGTATGCTTAATTAAAGCTTTTCTTTTTGTGTTGTTGAAACGTTCTTTGTTCTTCATGTTCTGTAAAATGGTTTATGTCATGCTGCTATTGCTGCAGGTGAATGTGATCGCTCTGTCTCTCTCTCGTTCCCTCTCTCTCTAAGTGAAATACTGTCTTATTATAGTTATGTACATGCATATGTATCATGTTATGCCATTTCATGTTACATGTTACACCGTCTAAAGCTGCCAAGGTAAATTGACTCTACAGGTTTGACAAAAGGAGGGGTAATGGACTTTATTTTGGGGAAAGTGTTGCTTAAAGATGGTACATTGTAGCTCAATAAATCAAATCCCCACTGACTTTCATTTGAATCATTTCTTTCTCACTGGAGACGTTTGCTCATATCCAATATTTTCGTTTACATCTAATAAAATAGCCAGCATGAGCAATGTTCAGTGACATATAAATGACAAACTGCTCAACTCACATTGAAATGATTAAATAAAATGTCTTATCCTGCAGCCACAAATGTTTGTTAGTGGATCATCCTCTTTTGCACACTGAAGACTTACAGCTACCATGTAAAAATGCTGTTTTGTTTGGAAAAGAGATAAAGCTGCTGTAAATCGTTTTTTAATGTTAAAATACTTTCTCTTATCCCAGTTCAATGTTCAAATATAAGTCAATTAGTTTGACTTCCTGAAGAGTGTAAACACTATGGCGCTTTCAAAACTATCAGAAAGTGCAACACTCAAGATGCCAACTGTTGGGAAGGAAGTCTTGACTTTATTGAGCTTGACGTTAATGAAATGTAAGCTTGCCATACGCATTGGAGATTTTGGTGTGTCCTCATTTTAGTAGATAGCAATTTTACTTACATGTAGGACTGGGCGATAAAACGATATTGATTTTTATATAAACATTTTTTTCAATCAATATATATGATAAACTTTTGAGTAATTTTCTATATTTAGCCTATGTTATACATCTAGACAATCAGATCAGGTACATGTTAATAGAGACACATGCAGCTCGGCAAAGTTATACACAAAACTAGCTAACTGAATCACAGTCATGAAATCAGCTGCTTGGGAAGTATAGCACCTGATAGCAGACAGCCCTGCTGTCATGGGGTGTTCCTCATATCTGAAATTGTACCATTTCCTTGCTTCACTTCCTAGCTCCATCCTCTTAGGAAATGAGGAAAGGATCCAAGGAAAGGAAATGAGTACGGAGAAATCAAAGCAAGACGGATTTGTAAAATGAAATGTCCTGCTCACTCATGCGTCACTTCAAAGTGCATTTTTGTGCATCAGCAGTACCTAGGTGTGCTTGTCATTATGTTATTAAAACTTTATTTATTAATATATTCATAATAAATCCAAATAATTCAAGATGCACTGTTGAAGTATGTGTCTATTATGGTTTGTTTAAACTGCATAGGAAATGAGAAGCACCCATGGAAACCAGTAATGAGGCCAGTTGAGGCTCGGTAGCTGCTAGCTAGCAGCTAGTTATCTGGCTAATATGATATCATTGTGTACCAGACAAGACAGCATTGACAATGCAATACAGCTATAGATTGAACACAACAACAGCTCCGACATCAACACCATTGCTATGTCATGATCCATAGCGCTGTCATGGGCAAGAACGTTTTTCTTCTTCTTGTGATGTTAATGTAGGTTGACAATCTAGCTTTTAGTGCATTACTGCCACCTATTGAGGACGTGGTGTCACAAGAAAAACTTTCAGTGGAGTCAAATGGCAGCAAAAGATTAAATTGGTGAAATTTCATCAAAAAGGTCTCACACATCTTATACTGAATATAAAGTTATCTTATCCTCTGGAGTTTACTTGTAAACAAAATTTGTGTTTCATTCATCTTGAGGTCTAACAAACATTTGGAATGCAGTTCCACCCCCATTCATGGTATGAAATGTATATCATGATAAATATTGATTTCAAATGATATGAAAAAAAAAAACTACAAAAATCCATATCGCCATATCACCCAGCCCTATTTGCATGCCAGGGGATATTTCCAAGATGGCTGCTGAGTGAACTGGCTTGGGGTGTGTAAATCGTATATCGGTATATTGTGAACACGAATTAAGGCACTAGCAAGAGTGTTCATCCACACTAATGACTCAATCACCTGTGACACAATAATACGTTTGTACATTAAAAACAGCTGATAAACATCTCCTTTAAGGGGCGGTCACACTTCACTTAGCGTTCAATTCACTCTCATTCAAACGCATCCAAATGCAGCAGCATACCAAAGTTCAAGCTTGGTGAACTCTGAACCGTGAATTCGTATGACAAGAGGAATCATGACCTATAGGAATTGTTACACTCAATTCAAAGGATATATTTTTAAAAGCTGCGAGATTTATTGTTGAAGGAAAGGATTTTTTAAAATATTTTTTATATAATATTATATGTTATTTGTGATTCATTAATTACATACACCAGAAGCTCTCCCATGTGACATCATATCCTGGTTTGTTGCATTGTCTGAAAAAAAAAAGAATTATTGTGAGCTCAAAGCCGAGTGTGACTGCCCCTTTAAAGTGGAAAAAAAAAGAAAAAGTTTTGATGCATAGGTTCTCAACCTGCGGCCCACAGGCCCTCACGCATGGAAGTGCGGCCCACGATATGCCACCCACATTTCAGTTTTACAATTCCTTTTCATTTTTAAATTAATGTAAAAATTATTATATATGTATTAAACAAATATAAGTATGACCTATAGGAAAATGCCAACGAAGGAACACATGCAAACAAGATGAGTCGAAGCATCAGAAGTGAAGGTAGGAGAGTGCTGGATGAATGGAAGAACCAGTTTGCTGTCACTGGTCGAGACAGTCAGCCTTTCTGATTGCTCTGTAGTAAAGTACGAAATGCGATTGCTGAACTGAATATAATGCAAGCTAGTTTAAAAGTGTCCCAGGCCATGACATTAGCAACGTTCAGAATTTCATGGCTCCTTGCCAAATACGGCAAACCATTCAGTGATGGGGAACTAGTTAAAAACTGTTTTCTGGAATCACAATGTCTATTTGATGATCTGAGCAACAAGAGTGAGATCATCCGCAGGATAAAAAGTTTACAGCTCAGTAATGACACAGTTACATGTCGAATTTCAGAAATGAACTTGACAGAACCACTAAAATCTAAGCTAGCCACTGCTTCAGCACACAGTTTGGCAGCAGATGAATCAACAGACATCGGAGAGGTTACTCAGCTTTGCATTTGGGTGAGGTATGTGAATTCAGGAACGTTTGAGGTTACAGAAGATTTATTGGCATTGAAAACGCTTAATGAACGAACAAGGGGCGAGTACATTCATAGAGCACTTAGTGAAGCATGCAAAGACATGAACATACCGGCATCCTCTGTCGTCTCCATCTCTACTGATGGTGCACCCTCAATGACGGGAAAACACAAGGGTCTTGTTGCTGAAATGCGAAAAATGTCCCCTGTATTGTTGGCATTTCATTGTATTGCACCAGCAAGCACTGTGCAGCAAGTTAGCTGATGGATACCTCTTGAAGGTTATGGACACTGTGGTCAAGGTGGTCAACTTCATTCGAGCACACCCTCTACTGCACCGCTGGTTTGTTGCATGAACTGGAAAGTGCCTACGGAGACCTCGTTCTGCACAGCGAAGTGAGATGGCTAAGTTGGGGAAAGGTCTTCGGCTTTCTGGATTTACTCCCAGAGATAGTTCACTTTCTTGATCACAGTGGCGAGGGAGAGAGATTTCCAGTCTTGAGAGACAAGGAATGGTGAACCAATCTTGCCTTTCTTGCAGACATCACAGTTCACCTAAACAAGCTAAACCTGCAACTCCAAGGTGACGGAAAACACGTCGATGACCTGTTGTGCTGTATTGAGTACAAAATGAAGCTAGGACTGTACGCTGCACAACTCAACTAATATCCCACAACTGAATGTCGCGAGTGAGTGTGTATTGGACACACAACAGATAGAAAGATTTGTTGCAACTGTCAATCAAATGCAAGAAAACTTTATCTCTCGTTTTTCAGATTTTGAGAAACTTCAATTTGCTGGACATTTCATCAGAGTGCCGTTCACTTTCCCTGTGGAAAAAGCAAGGACTTGGCTGCAACTTCTGTTTTGCCCCGCCACTCACTTGAAGATGAATTGATGAATGTTCAGGCAAGAGGAAACATCCATACAGCGCAGCAAACATCCTCAGTTACAGAAATGTGGCAAAACATCCCTGGACAGAACCTCAGATTATTAAGTTCGAAAGTGCTTTAAATATTTGGATCAACATACATTTGTGAACGCACATTTTCAGCAATGTCGCATATCAAGTCACACTTCCGTGCACGACTTATAGACTGCAACTTACAGTCGCAACTTCATTGTGCTGTGACTCCTTTCGAGTCGAATTTCACCAAATTGGTCAGCTCCCGACAACACCAGGTGTCCCATTAATGGTGAGTGTTGTGTTCTTGTATGAGTAATTACAGTCAATGAGATAACACTGTGGTTCCATATGCTAGTGTCTAAAAAAGATGAAGAACAAGAGTGTGTAGGCTTCACTAGATGCTGCCAATAATGTAACACGCTGGCATTATTTGTTTGTCCTCCTTGATGTATTATTAATATATCTGAAACTTACAAGTGACTCCTCATGCTTACCAGAACTATACATAACAATGAGTAGCATTATACTCTGTTTAAATGTAATTGTCTAGGTATCACAATATTCATATTATTAACTGCTAATACCATAATATTATATCCGGTTGGTTTTAATTGATGATGTCATGTGTAAATTATATGCGGCCCTTGAGATTTGCACTTGGACCGTAGTGCGGCCCAGTAGAAAAAAAGGTTGAGAACCACTGTTTCCTCACATGAAGCATGATCACATAATATGCAACTTTTATGTTTTTTTGCATGGTGAGATAAAGAGCTATTTTTTATTGAATTGAAAATTTAATTTGGCTGACAAATATTCAGTTCTGTTGTGGGTTAATTCCATTGAGTTGTGGGCTAATTCGTTAGTGTTTTGTGGTAATTCCATTGAGTTGTGGACTAATACTGTGTTGTATGAGTTAATTCCGTTGTGCTGTCAACATTCGTTTGCGTTACAAATGCCATTACGATGAACATTTGCACACAATTCCATTCTGTGGAAGTAAATAAGGTTGTGTTTTATTTCAGCCCTGAGGAGTATAATGGTAGAGTGACCTCTTAGATTGGCCGTTCACCTGGCGGTTGAACTGACCATCCCTCCCACACTTTTCCACACCATCAGGTTTTCATGGCCTGTGAACTGCATGTGGTTCATGTTGATCCAGCACATATGAGAAGTCATTTCTTCAACTACAATATAAAGGAAACTTCTTAACAATTAGAGGTGAGGAACAGAACACAAGAGCAAGCGTGTTTGTTTTTCCTTTGTGTTTTGTTGGAAGGATGATAGTTCATCTCATGTAGCAGCAATCTGAACCGACAGGAAGAAAGGGAAGTCTGTGTTTCTGTGGTTTCTCTGTAAACTCAACATCATGACTGAATTATTTAAACTGTTTTTGTATCAAAATGTATTTGTATTTTCTATTTCCAGCTAAACATGTTCTAAGCCTGCACTGACAACAGCTAATCTCATACTGATGACCATACAGTGTGAAAAATGAGAAATGTGGGCGAAACAACAAGGAAAGAGAGTTTAAAATGAAAGGTTATTATTTTGTACTGTCAAATCTCTTGCCTTTGGTAGTTTTTCTACTAGGCATTTTAAAAAACAAGGTAACAAGACTTCTCATGTCAGTAAATTAAACTGTTTTAACTGAAATATCCCATCAGGTCAGTCTTGCGTAACCAGACTTTTGACTGTCGGCATAAAGTCTGGTTCACTTTGCAGCTTATTCTGGCACCGACTTAAACAGAAAGAGACATCTGATTAACACATGAAATTACCAATCACAGCTCATTTAATTTTTAAGTGCTGTTTATAGGTGAGTGTATCTAAAATATATAAGACCACAATGATAGACCTACATGAAAAATACTTCACAACCAGCTGTATTAAAAAAAAACACACACATATAGAATACATTTTTGTGAAATGTGTGTATATGTGAGTATAGGGATGCTCTGATATGGAATTTCTGGGCCATTATGATAACCAATAATTCACAGCTCATTGTGGCCGATACTGATAACAGATCATTTGACTTTTTAAATTTTAGCCCTTTAAATACGAACTACTCTTTAAAAAAAGAGGTGTTGTTTGGAAGCTTGGAATCTGTACTTCACATTCTGACCATCACATTCTGACCATCTTTTAACTTCTGCTATTGAAGGTTTGATGTAACATCAACCAGTGTGAGTGTGACTATTACAGATGTTTGCTGATTTCAATGAGAAACAAATGACATTACACTTGCATTAATGGTATTGTGTCCATTTATATAAGTATTTACATTAATTCTCTGCATTAATTACATTCATATCTGATAACCAATACAATAATGGTAATTCACAACTTATTGTGGCCGATATTATCAATAATTAAATTATTTCGTTATAACCTTTTAAACTAGATCTGTTAGCTAATTAATTAAAAGCGAATTACATTTCATATATACATGGTAGAAAATATTAGCGGTAATTCTACTATCATCGCAATAATAATATTTTGATTTCTCCAGTTATCGGCCAATCATATGTCATCTGCTGATATATCATGCACCCAAATTTCAGTTTATTCAGAGATTTGATGCCAAAAACATTGCAAACTTTGGCAAATCAAGTAAATATTTTTTTCTTAATTTTTTCATAATGGTAACATGTAAACACAACACAACAAAAAGACTAGTGCATCCTGACTCATCAAAAACTGATTGGAACTGCAGGTTTTGAGTCAGCTCTTCTTATTTTTGTGTTCAATATGAGATGGTCAGTGAACTGACTGTGTTGTCTGAAGGTGTGTAGTCTTAGGCTAGTTAGTGTGCTGTTAGTGACTAGTTAGTGTGCTGCTGCCTCCCAAAACCACCAGGCTTACTGGACTCATGGACAAATGCTGAGGTACGCTTTGTGGTCCAATTTATGCACATGTAGGGCATTTCAGAAGCGACTTGCAGTGCATGCAAACTATACATTTTATGAGTACATGCATTCCCTGCGAATCAAACTTGTGACCTTGGCAGCTTCATGCTAAATAAAGCTACAGAAACACATTCATGTCCAACTCTTTGATATGTTTGAATTCATCCTTATGTCACAGGTTTGGTCCAATGGTAGCGTTGTCCTCTATTAAAATGTCCTTGTTGCTAAAACCATGTAAATTAATTGCATTGAGAACAACAGTCACATATTGGACCTGTTATCAGCTCTGTAGAGGTACAGAGAAAAATTCAACAGCGACAGCGTCTGAACAGCTGCCCATGAGAGCAGAACAAACGGTCCAATCACAGAACTGGCAGGATGAAAAGAGGTTCTGATTGATGTAGTGCCATAACATTGAGTAGCGCTAATTTACTGTGGCTTCCATGCGAGAGAGCATGGTTCTCCACCCATCCAGAAGACCAGAGCTTACAACTCTTCCATACTCCAGCTGATTACAGCCAAGCTGGACTGATGGATCATTAATGAGATTGGACTAGAAGTAGAGATGGATGGAGGGGAGAGATAGAGACATATATCTAACTGTAAAAAAAGATGCTTAGGTAAACAGCATGATTAAGAGGCTGGTCAATTAGAAACCATTCCCATAAAAGCACTGCTGTAAAAGCAGGATGAATCACGATGCGGCCATCTTTATAACACTTTTGGATAGGCTGGATGGCTATTTCCTATGTAAACAAGTGGCATAAAAGTATAGCTCCTATCTACTTGAATGGGGACAGTCCAAAATCTCCAAAACGGTCAAGATTATGATCAGAAGAACAAACAGTATTTAAAATCAGCAGTAACATCTTACAACTATAGTATCATAAATTGTGCTTCTTTAGTTAAGATCATGCTAAAAAACAAATTTTCCTGGCTTATTCAGCTAAAGCGCATTCAAGCTCTCGAGTTGATTGACAGGTGATGTCTGTATCTAAAAGGTGATTAGCTATTTTACCTGTAAGGTTGGACTTCCTTTGCAATTTCTCCCATTAATTTTAATACCATTGGTTTTTCTCTGCTAATCTGTCTCTGGCATGATGCAATATTAGCACAGCAGGCTAACTGGTTAGCATTCTGACTGGAAACATATAGAGAAATGTTTAATTTGTCCATTTGTTGCTTTAGTAATAAATCATGTGATATATCATAGAGCTAACGTGACATTCATTTATGTATTTTCAACATAATGACAACAAATCTTCAAGCAATAGTGTAGTATTTCCCTTACAAAAAATCTAAACTAGCCGCAAACTTGCTGCAAATTTGCAGCTCATTATTTTCACATGAAAATTAGCTTTTGATTTGCCGAAAATGTTTGCCAGAAGTTTGCAGCTCTTCGCTGCCAGTAGTGGTGAACCTCTGGCAAGCCTTTGGCAACAATGGACAATTTGCAGCAAAGTTCACTTGCATGTGAAAATTATCAGTAGGGAATTTGCAGAAATTTGTTAAGGATTCTTAAGGATTAGTATCGAGGGATCTCAGTTCTTCATGACACCATAACTACACCAATGAAATAAATGTTTTTGAAAGCAACATACAAATTGTAAAAATGTCTTCTTTATAATTGAAGATGTTTTGCCATAATTAAGTTCTCCTGAAAAGTTTGTACTTATCAGGTCAGAAATCGTTCATATGATGTGATCACTGATAGCACACATACATCACCCAGACATCTATTTAATGTGTGTTTAAATCTAGAAGACGATTTTATTTAGAGTGTATGTTTTAGATGGTTAGCTCATCTGCAATACATCTAGAAGACATTAGATCTCAGATTTCAAAAAGCAGCAGATGTCTTTGAGACATTTATGATTTAGAGTGTACGAAATCTGATGGTTTTAAGATGTTTATTAGATGTTAATTAGAATTTGATGCTTACCAGATGAAACACTCTTAAACAGACATATCAGAGATGTATGTGTCCTTTCTGTGGTGATTTAGTGGAAAGAGATTTAGTTGGAAAGAGTTTAATTACATTTTTCTTCCACTCTTTTTAACTAGCCAACAAAGACATAAAGCTTTTTTAGCACCAATGTAAAAAAAATAAAGAGCAAAGCCACACATTCAGTGTGTAATTGATGCATTATCTATTTTATCATTCTTGTGCCACCACATATAATGATGGGACATTTTTGTTTTGTTTTATGTGTCTGCTGCTTCATAAACCAGCTAAATGAGTCATATTTTCTGGCAAGCTATCAAGGGCAAGAAAAAAGTATGTGAACCCTTTGGAATTACCTGCATTTATGTATACCTTTGTCTTACAATAATAAAACAAACACAAGCTATTTTAACTAATAACACACAAATTATTTTAACTAATAACACAAATTATTGTAAATATTGAATACATCATTCAAAGATTGACAGTATAGATTTTGAAGAACAATGTGAATCCTTAGGCTAATGAAGTCAACAAAACGAATTAGAGTCAGGAGTTGGCAAACCTGGCATCCAATTAATTAAATGAGATGGTGTGGGTTAGAGATACTTTGACTTAGCAAACTCAAAATGTTTGAGTGCTTTTTATATTCACAAGAAGCATCTGCTGATGTGGACATGCTTCTACAAAAAGAGATCTCAGAAGACCTACAATCAAGAATTGTTGCTTTGCATTAAGCTGGAAGGTTTAGTACTGTGGCTGCTCAACCTAGAAGTGGCCATACAGACAAGATGACTCTAAGGGCACACAGCAGAATGCTCAATGAGGTAAAAAAAGAACCCTAGAGTGACAGCTAAAGACTTGAAGGAATCATTGGAACTGGTTAACATCTCTGTTCATGAGTCTATTATATGGAAAACATTAAACAGGCATGGTGTGTGTTCATGGCAGGACACCACGAAGGAAGCCACTGCTTTCCAACAAACACATTGCTGCGAGACAGAATTTGTCAAAAACGTGTAGACACTCCACAACACTACCGGGAAGATGTTTTGTGGATTGATGAAACTAAGGTTGAATTGTTTGGGAAGAACATGCAGCACTACGTATGGTGTAAAATGGGCACCACATACCAAAAAGAAAACATCTCAACAGTTAAGTACAGGGAGCATCATGATTTGGAGCTACTTTGACAGTATAACAGTCTCAATATTAGATTGTTCTCTTAGGAAAATCAACATCCGGAGAACATCAACATTCAAAAGGAGTCATATTCAGTCATATTCAAAGTTGAGCTTTATCACCAAGTTATCTATAAGCCAAATGTTTGTGAGGGGTCGCTTGTGTGTGCGGTTAGTACGACAGAGAGAGAGAATAAAGTGCACCAAAGCCAGTTTCCCAATAGTGGGAGAGAAAGCAGCTGTTAGTTTATCACTCAGAGACACACGGTGAACAGCTCGTAAACCGTCCTGCGGTCTTTGGAACTTTAATGGCTAAACTCAGTGTGCTGGTCTCATCCACGATGGCAGAAATACACAATAGTCCAACGTGGTTGGATTACAACACAGCAAATTCTAATTTGTGATAACAGTACACTACGTTAAAACCTTGAGTATTATTAGCAGCAATGAGTGGACTCGGCGGTCTGTAAACTGTACAAGCAATAACCTTTATACACAAGAATCACACAATATAATATTCTCTCTCTGCCCAGACGTAAACCTCTTACATGGATCGTGTAAGGACGCAGGCTCGGGTGATGATGGGAGGCCATTTCGTTGCTCTGTTGGTGAACAGTACAGCTGCTGATTCTCGGCGAGCTGGCGGAGAAATCAGCGACATCGACTTGGTTGAAGAGGGAAGAGAAATCTTCTTCTTCACTTCTGAAGGCCAACGGATGGGGATGCGGATTGCTCAGCGGTCTCCTTCGAATCTGTTATGAGTGTTCGGTGGAACACAGAGTAATCTCAACTTGTCCAGCGAGATGGAGATTGTATGGCCACAGTTTCAAGTCTTACGTTACTTCCTTGTGCAACAAGGCTATACCTGAGAGCAGCGATGAGATGCATCTACATACAGCATGCAAAGTCGCTGGAACCACGATGCCCAGAAGGATCTCAGAGTTATTTCTACTCCCGATGACATCATAGTTGAGGGGCATTCTGTTGTGCGCCTCATCCAATAGGAGTTGAGAGTTCGATCCTTTGGAATTTCACACATAGGTGTAAAGTGAGCAAGGCTTCATTTGTTTGATTTTGGCATGTTTTTTATCAGTAAGATTTATGTCTGTGTGTGTGTGTGTGTAGGCCTCCGTCAGGCTTTACGACTGTGTGCAGGCCTGACTTTGTCTTATCTCTGAATACATGAGGCCCAACAGAGCCCAGACCTTAACCCAATATAGATGCTGTGGAATGACCTCAAGAGAGCCATTCACTCAAGACATCTTAGGAATATGGCCGAGCTGAAGCAGTTCTGTAAGGAATAATGCTCCAAAATTCCTTCTGAATGTTGTGCTCAAGCTAACAGAAACGCTTGCTTGAGGTTATTTCTGCCAAAGGAGGATTGACTTGAGCAGGACGTTTCACAGTGGTAAGTTTTAATTTAGTAGCTTTCTTACAAGTACACAGTTGATTATTGTGAACCTTACAAAGCTTCAAGTAAAAGACAGTGCATCTAAGTTAGTCATCTTTTGCTGGAATGGATGCAGCCAAACTTTTTTCGCACAAGCTATGATCGGAGAACTGAGGCTTGTGAGCAAGTTAGCCGTGGACTACCGTGGATAGCAGGTGTAACATTACAGCTTGTAATTATATAATTATATAAGACTCATGAGATTAAACATTTTGTTACAAAGTTTTTGGTAAAAGCCGGCCCACAGCTGAATAGTAAACCCTTACCAAAATAATAGCGTTACATAGCAAGTTAGCCGAGCACTAACTCTCACTAACTCACAAAAATCCATCTCCACACTTGATCACTATTCATGATAGTAAGAACGAAGAGTTATGTTACACACTAAATGAACGGTAAAATCAAAAAAAGCATAATAGGGCCTCTTTAAATAAATACCAGACTATGGTATTCATCTTTGTACTTAGTTTCAGATGCCTTCTAATTTAATGACAAATCACAACTTTAAATGACGTTGTATGTATACACATGCAAGCATATATCCTGGTATTGCTTCCCATATGTTCCAGATATTTAATCTGGCAAACAAGTTTAAGGTGTCCACAGACACATCTTTTAATCATGTCTTCCTCAACAAGCATTTGTAAAAGCATGTTCGCAGTTGTCTTACAACACCTAATCATGAAAACAAAAAACAAACTCATATGTTTCTAGAAGTGCTACGATCCTGGCTCAACTATTCGTCTGTTACCCCAATTTTCAGCATCATTTAATGCTGCAAATGCATGTTTGACATATTACTGTATACATTATCCGTAAATGTTATTTTATTCATAAACCCATGGAGGCAGCAATTAGTGGTAGCCCTGCTTACAATGTTTTCAACAATGTACACCTATTAATTAGTGCTGGGCTAGGCTGTTATCACAGCAAAACACAGATGCCTTCCCAGACTTGCCAGCCCAGACCCAGACCTATGTGATCTATGTCTGACAACTTCAGGTTCCTTCGGCCACATTCACTAATGGCTCTATTTGGCTCTAAATGGCTCTGTTTTTAGGATGCAGGATACATAGCAGAGTACATCATTTATGTGAATCAGATCAACAAAAAAGGACATTCAATATACATTTTCAACCTGATCGATTCCGTCTAGCTCTCCCAAGTTAAATACCCAAGCGACCTGAAGTGTTTCTGCCTATTTTCACTCTACTCATTCTCTACCTATCCTGTAACTCTCAGTTTCCTATACCCTAGCGTGAGGCTGCCTCCGTTTTGTTTATTATTCCTCAAGCTTTCCTCCAGGGACAGCGAGCCAAACTCATTTACACTATCCTCATGGCAGGATTACACTAACTTGCAAACAAATGAAATGGAGAACCGTATATAAACAGCTGTTTAATTATGACTTTGTGGTGGCTTTTATGTGTCCTCAAATTGTAAATGTTAACAATGACTTAACACACTTTTAGTAGTATTATATTATACATGGTAGCCAACACCACAAAATAAACTGTAGTTGGTTGCTTTACATGTTTGCCAGACAGTTTTTTCTGTCTAAGTTTGCAGTTCTTAGCCAGAATATGGTGCAATATGGACCAGAATTTATGGCTCTGCAAACAAGGTTTGATTCAATGGTCTTGTTATTTTATTTATGAAACACACTTGTACCTTAGCTTAAGCTTAGTTTGGGGGTGGGTAGGCAGATGTTGATGAGACAGTTTCTTATTGTCTAGGTAGGCAGTATTTGACCAGAATAGACTTTAAGCTGATAGTCAAAAATCTGGCTCTGTGAGAGCAGGATTGGTGCAATAGTCCTGATATCTTATTTACTAAAATGTCCTTTACCTCAGGGCAGGTTTTAGGAAGAAGTGGGGGGTTGGCATGAGCTCAGTTTGATGGTGAGTGAGATGCTTGGCAGTCGAAGAGAGAGAGGGCACTTGCCCAGGGCAGGGAGGTGAATCAATCCACCTCTGCCAAGAAACAAACGGTACATAAAGAGGAGAAGGAAACATTAGAAAGTGTGAAGACATACAGTACACTCAAGTCCTGGTGGACAAACATCAAGCTGTGAAAGAGAAATGAAGAGGATACAGCTGGGTGAATGTTCAGAGAAAGCTTGTAGGCTCAAGAACTGATAGAAAGATACAGATATGGCTGCAAGCAATTGCATATATGCTAATCACTCAGATTCAACAGTAACCAAACTCAGAGCAGGTCAGGAACTTTTACCTGCTCCACACAAGTAAACAGAAACCTTGTTATTCTCGTTATGCATTTGCATTGTAGATTAATTCTAATTTCTGCATAAATAGTCTCCCTCATCCAGGGACACTGCAAATATGACTATTGTGTTCCACAGTTCACTGCTTAAAAGGAATAGTTCGGCCAAAAATGTAAATGATGTAGTATTTACTCACTTAAAACACATATGCAGTTATTTTTTTCAGTGGACGAATTGTCTCGTGGTTCTTTTCCATATAGCATATTATAGTGACCATATTAAACCTGCTCTCATAGACTCACATTACTATACCTGCATTTTTGCTAAATTATTTCATGTGGTTTTTTGTATGTATCACAGCAGTTTCCTGGTGAAATACTGGATGCACTACAACATCAATGACTATATTCCCTTTCACACAAATCACAAGCAAAACAGCAGAGTGAAATCAAACTGCGCAAGCCATGCAAAGGACCAGGTACAAGTCCCAAAGAGTATTGACAAGTGGGCCAAAATGATGTGGTTGCTCCAGCAATTGCATTTTATTTTCTCACATTTGCTTATTATGACACTATCAGTTAAGTTTAAGGTTTAGGGCAGGGAGGTAGGTAGGTTGTGTTGATTTAAATCTCGATATATCATTAACCTTAAATACCTCATCTGTTTGGGAGAACATATAACTCGCTTTTAGCGTGACACAATGGACATTTCACCTCGGAAACGCCACAATACGTGTAATGAACCACGTACAGTAATGTCATCCTGCAAAAATTGTATTTGCATGAGATCAGGCTCAGCACATCTGTCAAGCTCGAAAAGGACAAAAATAAGCACCATAAAGTAGTCCATATGATTTTATGTGATATTTTCTAAGTTCCAATTTATGTTGTTAATCACTGAAAATCTTTCCCTCTGTCAAAGCTTTGAAATGCACAACAAAAGTATCAACTACAAAAAAGGCATGTCAATGGCATTTGATTCAAAATACCATTGATTTTCGCATGTCTTGTGGACAATGGACAGACTGTACATTTTAAAGAATGTAAATAATTATTTGAATTTAGTTTTGTTTCTCATACAGCACCATCATATGGGTTCAGTAGACTAGGAGTATACACACAAGTTGCATAGACTGGTGCAAAATTGCATGAGGCTGAATAAATAATGATAGAATTCTCACTTTTGGGTGAACTATTCCTTTAAAGTTTAAAAGACCTGGAGAAGATGTGTATGTTCTACAATTCCGCACATGATCTCAACAATAGTGGGGTGGAAAGAAATAGAGCAAGTGAGCGAGAAAGAGTGATACCGAGGGAATAAACATCGACTTCCTTTGAACATGTTCCTGCTTTATATTTCCTTAAGCTGAGGGAGTCTTGGGACCCTAGCTGGATCATTCTGGACTTGCTGATTCACTCAGTCTCTGTAGGTACTGATGTACCACTTTTAAATGGGCTAAAAGTGACCCAAATTTGTCTGAACCTCTCTGAAACAGGTCGACTGAGCCGACTGGCTGTACTCAGCAAAATTCAGAAAGCCCACAATCTCAACGTCATGTTTTATTTATCAGATGTGAATGTGGTTGGGTGGGGTCTCATGGGCAATATAGATGCTGCCTGATCAAGCTAAGCCCTGGCAAGAAAACAAAGACACACACACACAGGATTTCATATGCCACTGGACTGGGGGAAACAAGAGAAATGGACCCAACGAGCCAAGGAACAGAACAACAACTGAAACAGAGCACCTGTGAGAGACTCAGAGTTGGGAGAGATGCTAATGCTAACAGTTTTCAGTGCCTTATCGAACCCTCACCAGACTGTTGAATCCCCATTACCATGACTGTTGGGCATATGTTACATTCGTAGAAGTGTTGTATTTAGGCAGTCCACTCTAATATGTTTTCATTTGAAAATGCATTGATTTGACTATGTTTACACCTCTCATCCACATTGGAACAGCATTTTATTCCACTATAAACCGAACGTTTTGAAAGTACCACATTCTTTGGAAAGTGGTGACGTTAGAAAACAGAAAATGTAATTTTCAAATGAAAACGGATTAATGTGGACGTGGCCACAGATAATGGTGATTGTTTATAGGAATAGTCCACCCTTAAATAAAAAGTATATCAATATTTACTTACACTCATTCTGTTCCAAATCTGCAAGCTGTTATTTTTCTATTAAAAACAACGGGAGTCATTTTGAAGGATATTTTTAAACCTGTTTTCCATTCAACAACATTTCAAAAGTAGACAATATGACTTACGCACTACATTACAAGACTATTGAAGCCATAAGATAGCTTTGTGTGAAGAAAAAGACGTAAGTTCTTCCGCTCTGTTGAAGCTCTGATATCTGTTTGAGTTTTGTCGTCTTTGATGGCAATCATGTGTAACACTGTAATAATCACATGAAGTTCTCAATGAAACCTGAACTTCTTCATAATGTCGAATCCTTGCGAAACATACGCAAGAGATGTATTGAAAGCTAGGTACAATGCAACGAATGAAACAAAGAAGGTGTTTTGAGATGTGTTTTAGAAAATATTGTATTTTTAACTTGACACATCTAAAAATTATGGCAGTCCTGAACGCAATGCTGAAAAAACAGCGAGACATGGTGGTACGGTAAAACACGTCAGTCCAGCACATTTACATAGAAATAAAATAGACAAACAATGCCAATGCAAAACACAACGCAAAACAGGTATTATAACTAACTGGAAGTTATACTTAAAAACTGACTCAAACCCTGAAGGATTGCTGATGACCATCACGCTCGGGTCGGGTAGCAGATGTCTAATGTGTCGTAACTGAATGTGATGCACTATATTGAATATGCATAGTTAAAAATAATCTATTGTATGGCTTTTTAAGACTTGGAATATAATATACAGTATACTGTTGAGGTCCGAATTTACATACACTTTAAAACTAATTTTCGATCCAATCCACAGATTTAATATTAGTAAACTATAGTTTTGGCAAGTCATTTAGGACATCTACTTTGTGCATGACATGAGTAATTTTTCCAAATCTTTTCCAAAATTGTTTATACACAGATTGTTTCACTTTTCATTGACTATACCACAATTCGAGTGGGTCAGAAGTTTACATTCACTAAGTTAATTGTGCCTTTAAGCAGCTTGAAAAATTCCAGAAAATTATGTCAAGCTTTTAAGCAATTAGCCAATTAGCTTCTGATAGGCTATCTGGCTAATTGGAGTCAATTGGAGGTGTACCTGTGGATATATTTTAAGGCATACCTTCAAACTCAGTGCCTCTTTGCTTGACATTATGGGAAAATAAATCAAGACCTCAGAAAAACAATGGTGGACCTCCACAAGTCTGTACAGATGTGTGTAACTAAAAATGAATTGATCTTAATTTAGAGAGACAGAAGATGGATCAGTTTCTCCAAATATATATACTAATGAGCAGAAATGAGCTGACACCGTGAAATATTTCTCACTACATTTCACCTTTAATTCAGTAATAGCTTCTCAGATAAGGGCATGGCTGGTGTGCTGTGTCCAGTTCGGAGTGCTAAAGTGCATCCCTGCAGCTAGACACATGCTGTGGCTTTATGAGGCTTATTAATTATTCACAATTTAGCATTATTTAGCATCGACTATTACACACACACACACACACACACATCATCATCACCATCATCTTCATTATCAAGAGGCTAAACCTCATACAAACAGTGGCATCTCTACATTAAGGGCAAGTGGGGCTGTGCCCCACCATATATGGCGCTGCTGTGCAAGGAATTATATATTTATCTCATCTTAAACTTGTTTTATGTTCATTATAAAATAAAACTCCTATGCATGGGGCTAGTTCGTCATCCTCGAGTTAATCAAGGGAAATCTTGAGAACGTAACGTGCATGTGCAACAAGCATTCAATGATAACCTGAGGGGTGCATTTGTCTTTACCTCTGACCTGGTCCTTGGAAGTTACCGCTCTTCAGTTCAGACCTGCTTAGTGAACTTCACTGGTATGTTTTAAAAGCAAATCTTATATTTTATGTGTTTCTGGTTGGATTAGTTAGAGCACACTGCTCATCATTTCAATGAATTGTATACATTGCTTTGATGTGTTGTTGATGCATTGGTTTGTATTAGATTACAATAATTGCAAAATATTCAGAGTCTTTTGTATTGATTAGTTGTGTTATGTTCATGCGAGTCAGTGAGATGATATGCACAGCCTTTGACGATTTGCCTATATCTTTTTTTTGAGGTGCACATTTTAGTGGTGTTTGGTGCAGAGATGAAATAACTAGGGATGTTTGTGCATGGCATCGTGTTGCGCTAGAAAAACTTTTTTTTTCCGTCACTCTGACGGATTTCTGTCATGATCTATTTTTAATCTGTCATACTTGTTTTTTTTATTTTACATGCACTAGGGCTACATTCTGGGGCCTATCATCCATTATAATTGTATATACACATGACAGTGGATAGGCCTCTATGATAGATTTGACTCATGCTTGAGCCTGGTGAAACCAATGAGTTCTAGCGTGAAGTTCTGTCAGTTACTAGCTGCGGTTACATCATTTGTATTTTTATTTTATTTTTACTTTGCTGGTGAGAGCGCATTCATAAATGCACAAGTGTCTGATATCAACATAAAGTCTCACAGATGAGAAGCACAAACATCTCTGAAGCTCATTTAATACATTTACTTCACTTAAATAACTGAGAATTGTGCTAAACGCAATGTTTGCGCTTAATGAAATGCATTTTAATTAAATACCATCTTAATATTAAATGCAAGTATAATTGTCAGAAAAGATGCACCATTTTTTTAATACTTTCTTTTTGATATAATTCCTTTTTTGTGCTTTATTATCATGCATTAACACACATATTTATTGATGTTTTTAGTCATGAAATCAGACACCATCTCTCCACGTGAGAGACGCATGTTACCAGGTGTAAGTGGTGATGGTATCTGTTAATACACATCTTAATGCATCTTAATACCAGGGAATAATAAACAGAGCACACAGACATAGTGGGTGTGAGCGTGAAGTCAAAAGTGATGCACTAGATTAAAATGATTTTGCATCTGTCAAAATGAGACAACTTTTGGAATTGTATGTCAATGTTTCAAAAACTGGTAAATGATATGCCGAGTATTTTCAGTTAACGCAACCCCTGACATGTGTTATTTGATTGTTTGTGTCCCACCAGAAATAATGAGCCTGAGACGCCACTGCATACAAATATATCCATTTGCGCACACAAGTCACAAAATAATTACTTCCTGTTCCATACAACACAAAAATAAATAAAACAAGGAAACAACTAGGGAAAAGAGGACAGAGAGATAGAACGTATTACACAGCAAAAAAAATAAATAAAAAAAATTACAACAAAAATACAGATTTTTTATCAGTATTCTTGTCTTGTGATCCAGTAAACATATCTAAACATCCTTAAAACAAGATTTATTTACCTTGAAGCAAAATGGCATAAGATGCTAGAGTTGTTTTCAATGAACAATGAATTTGTTTATTTTTTAGGATTATATTTAAAAAAAAGAATGCAAATGGGGTAAGAAAAGACAAGATATATCTTGTGAAAACAAGACTTTATATATTATGCAATTTTGCTTCTAAAGTAAATTAATCTTGTTTTATGGATGTTCAGATATTTTCCTGGGAAACAAGACAAATTCCTGATTAGGAAAATTATTATTATTATATTTTTTTTCTGGATGCAGGCAGACTGTAGCTCATGTTTGCAGATTCAGTAAATTCTCAGGTGTGCATTCAGCCTGTCATGTAAACATGTGCTTACATCACAAAAGAACAAAGCGCCTGTGAATATGAAACCTTTAGCTGAGCGCACCGTTTCTGTGGATCTGGCAAACAGAGTCAAAATAACTCAGCATCCATACATTTCCCACAAACACCAGCCCTCGAACCAAACACTGACAAGTCATCCTATACATCTGCCATCATACACCAAACACATGCACCTGCACCAACACACTTTTAAACAGCAGAAGGAAGACCAAAGAGAGAACAGACAGGTCTCAAGTCGCTGCACGACTCACAGATGCTCAGTTGCAACAAATGCAATAATTATAGACTTACGTTCTAAAGGATTTCTGAACGCACGTGCCAGGAAAGAGAGAGCATGCTCCACACTCTGGACTGTCATACACACAGACTGCGAGACAACGGTCCACATGCACGCTGCTGTCTCTGTCGCACGCAGCTGTGAGGCAGAGAGTGTGTGTGATGTAGCTTACTGAGCAGATTGTGTGTGTGTGTGTGTGTGTAAGACACACCCTTGTCTGTTAAACTCTTGGGAGTTGAGCTCGGCACACACACACAGCACGGCCAGCATCGGTTCTGATAAAGCCGGGTTTTGGGAGCAGGTTCGGGACGACAGCCAGAGAGAAAGTTGCGTGGTTATGGTTGATAAGACCGCTCAGCTGCTGCAGACAAAAGGAATAATGCGAGACTAATTGATCACTTGCTCCCTGTTTGCTTTATTTGTTCTCAAGAATAACAGCCGCGTGTGACAGGATATGAATCGTTACAGTGTGACGAAGGGATTAGCCAAAAAAGATGATTTTATTTCCTTTTTTGTTTTCTCCAAGTGATGCATTATTCTCAGAGTTATTTTATATTGGTCTTATGGCACAGCAGAAAAGGTGTGGTTAGCAGTTTGTGGTGGCATAAGTACACCACTGTGGTGCTATTGTGAATTTGCCGCCTTTTCACAGAATTTTATTGGGAACCAAGTGAGTCCAGGTGTGAAATTAGCATATAGAGTTTGCCACACTGAGGGTCGAATTCACAAGAAAAGTTACACCACTTTTGCACACAGTATTTCAGCCAGTATTGGGAAAGCTACTATTGTTACTCATAACTTCAAGTTGACTGCAGTCACTCTTTTAACAAAATAGTTAGCTACAATACAAGTTAACAAAAAGTAGCTAAATACATAAAAGCTATTTCAAGAAGAAAATATTTTTAAATGTGTAAATATCAGAAGATATTATTTAATTTTGTTTGGATGGGATTAGTTTACCCAACATCGGTCTGTAAAGTAATTGTTACGGCTGACGCCTGTAATGTACATATAATATGACTGATATGACTTATTCGCATGGGATTAAAATCATGGTGAAACTCTGGAAATTATTACATTACCCCAAACCCTAATATAACACTAATTCCATCCGAATTGGCATTTATTCACTAACCAGCCGCAATTCAGTTTAACCATCAGCTAAGTGTGCTGAAATAAAATTTATTTAGAGCAAACAATCTTTCTATGTAAATTGAATTATTATAGATTGTGCATTGTTGACAGAAATATTTTGGTGCTATTTGCGTGTAGTGCTATTGCCGCTCATGGAAAGCAGGCAGTAAATGGTTGGTAAACATTATTTTTAAAGAAATGTTTGTGTACATTTTCATTGAACATAACATCAGTAATTAATCAGATGATGGACGAATAATGAAGAGGACTGTTATTACCGGGCATGTCTCCAGACAGTAGTCAAACACACTGTCTGCATTTTAAAGAGCTGATTTACGTGCCTGCATCACAGTGATGCAAAGCTGCTATGAAGGTAAAATAGTGCCTAAATGAATTACATGCGCAGAGTAATGGTCACGAATGTAAGGCAATGAAGGCAGACAAAGGTTGAGGATCCAAATGCAGCTTACTTTCTTGTTCACAAAAACACAAAGGAAAACCCTCAGTGGGGAAATAAACATAAACAGAGAACTCGGGCAGGGAACACAGACCAGGGTAACAGCATTCACAAACATTCAACGACTGACAGAGACTGAACAAACAGACAGGGTTTAAATACAAAAACATGGGACAAAGGGGCCAATGAACAAACAGAACACAAACTAGATGACAAGGTGATTAACAGAAACCAAAGGCAAATTAACAAGGGCAGGTGAAAACAATGACAGAGAACACGAACGCTAACAAGGAGACTATGGAGTTAAACAAGGGACAAAAGTGAAAACTAAGGAGTGCAAAAGTGACAAACAAAAGGACAACAGTGAAACAAGACAAGGTATACATAACAGAGCCCCCTCAAAGGATCGGATTCCAGACGATCCTAAAGAAAAAAACCAAGGACAAAAACTCACAAAAAACAAAATGAGGGCACCAGGGGCAGACAGGCAGACCAGGGGGGCACAAGAGCAAGAGGGCAGTCCAAGGGGCACAGAGGGCAGGCAGGAAGTCCAAGGAGGCCGAGAGGACAGGCAAGCAGTCTATGGGGGCACAAAGGGACAGGTTTAGGGGGCCAGGGAGGTATCGACCGGGCAGGGACAGGTTTAGATGGCCCGGGGGCTGGCCATAAGGCAAGGGCCGGCTCAGGGGGCCTAGGAGGAGGCCACAGGATAGAGGCCGGTTTTGGTGGCCTGGGAGATGGCTGTGAGCCAAGGGCCGGTTCAGGGGACCTGGGACGTGGCCACAGGACAGAGGCCTTTTTGGTTGCCGAGGAGATGGCCATGGGGCAAGGACCAGTTCAGGAGGTCTGGGAGCTGGCCTCAGGGCAAGGACAGGTTCAGGAGGCTTGGGGCCTGGCCGCAGGGCAAGGACAGGTGCAGGAGGTCTGGGAGCTGACCTCAGGGCAAGGACGGGCTCAGGTGGCCTGGGAGCTGGCCACAGGGCAAGGATAGGTTCAGGAGGCCTGAGAGCTGGCCACAGGGCAGGGACCGGCGGTGCCGCGTGAGGCGGAGCCAAGGAGGACTTCGGAGGCGGAGCCGTAGAAGACTTGGGAGGCGGCGCCGAAGGAGGTGTAGGCAGGACCGTGGGGGGCTTAGGAGGCGGAGCCGAGGGAGGCCCAGGGGGCGGAGCCAAAGGAGGCCCAGGAGGCGGGGTCGAGGGAGGCCCAGGAGGCCGAGCCGGGAGAGGTGGAGCCGGGAAGGAACTAGGAGACGTCGGAGGCGAGGCTGAGGGAGGCTTCGGAGGCAGAGCCGGGAGTGGCTCTTGCGGCGGGACCGTGGGAGGCGGAGCCGTAGGAGGCTCGGGAGGCGGAGCCGTAGGAGGCGGAGCCGTAGGAGGCTCGGGAGGCAGAGCTGTGGGAGGCTCGGGAGGCGGAGCCGTAGGAGGCTGAGCCATAGGAGGCGGAGCCCTGGAAGGCTCGAGAGGCCCGAGGGGCGGGGCCCTGGTAGGCTCGAGAAGCTTGAGGGGCGGAGCCCTAGAAGACTCGAGGGACTTGGGAGGCGGAGCCCTGAAAGGCTCGAGAGGCTCGAGAGGAGGAGCCCCAGGAGGCTCGGGAGGAGGAGCTCTGGAAAGCTCAGGAGACTTGAGAGACGGAGCCCTGGAAGGCTCGAGAGGCTCAAGAGGCGGAGCCCTAGGAGGCTTGGGAGGAGGAGCCCTGGAAGACTCGAGAGACTTGAGAGACAGAGCCCTGGGAGGCTCGGGAGGAGGAGCCCTGGAAGACTCGAGAGACGAGAGACGGAGCCCTGGGAGGCTCGGGAGGAGGAGCCCTGGAAGACTCGGGAAGCTCGGAAGGCAGAGTACTAGGAAGCTCGGAAGGCGGAGCTCTGGAAAGCTCAGAAGGCTCGAAAGGCAGAGTACTAGGAAGCTCGGAAGGCGGAGTTCTGGAAAGCTCGGAAGGCTCGGAAGGCAGAGTACTAGGAAGCTCGGAAGGCAGGGCACTGGGAAGCTCGGAAGGCGGAGCTCGGGAAAGCTCAGAAGGTGGAGCTCTGGAAAGCTCGGAAGGCGGAGCACTGGGAAGCTTGAGAGGAGCTGACTCTTGGACGGGCGCGACCACTGGCGCTGGCCTTTGGATGGTCATGGCTACTGGCGCTAGCTCTTGGAGGGTCGTGGCTACTGGCGCTGGCTCTTGGACGGTCATGGCTACTGGCGCTGGCTATTGGATGGTCGAGGCTACTGGCGCTGGCTCAGGGACGGTCGAGGCTACTGGCGCTGGCTCAGGGACGGTCGAGGCTACTGGCGCTGGCTCAGGGACGGTCGAGGCTACTGGCGCTGGCTCAGGGACGGTCGAGGCTACAGGCGCTGGCTCACTGACTTCTGAGGTGACAGGCACTGGCTGGGTTACCGTGTTATGCGCCGGCTTGGGTTCGCTGGGCGCTGAGGGCAGAGCCAAGAGGGGTTTAGGGCACGGGGCTGCGGCAGGCGGAGGCTGGAGAGCAGAGACCTTTCCCCTTCTCCTCTTCCTCCGGGCTGATACGACTGGCGAAGCTGGGACGCTGTTCCTGGTCAGCGTGGCTTCAGGTTCGCTGGCCGTGGCTGGCAAGGGCTCCGGCTCGCTGACGGTGACATGCGTGGGCTCTGGCTCGCAGACCGGGGCAGGCGTGGGCGCAGGCTCGCTCACCGTGACATGCATAGGTTCTGGCTCGCTCACCGTGACATGCGTGGGCTCTGGCTCGCTCACCGTGACATGCGTGGGCTCTGGCTCGCAGACCGGGGCAGGCATGGGCTCTGGCTCGCAGACCGGGGCAGGCGTAACAGGGAGAGCCTGGGACGGCTGAAGAGTCTCCACAGTAGGTGGGGAGGTAGGGTCCTTCCCAGCATGGCCCACGGTGAACGGGGAGCCGCACAACAATAAGGTCAACTCCAGGAAGTCGCGGAGAGTCCAGCCGCGTGATGCGGGCCGCATCCACTCCTTCAGCCAGCCACTCAGGTTTTCCCTGAAGAAGACCACAAGGGAGGTGTCCGGGAAGTCCGCAACAGCCACAAGACCAAGGAAGTCGCGGACGTGGGCCTCAATCGGACGGTCCTCTTGCCACAGGTAGAGCAGGTGGTATCTGGCACGTAAAACCGCTGGATCCATGGTGGTCAGTCGTTCTGTCATGAATGTAGGCAATGAAGGCAGACGAAGGTTGAGGATCCAAATGCAGCTTACTTTATTGTTCACAAAAACACAAAGGAAAACCCTCAGTGGGGAAATAAACATAAATAGAGAACTCGGGCAGGGAACACAGACCAGGGTAACAGCATTCACAAACATACAATGACTGACAGAGACTGAACAAACAGACAGGGTTTAAATACAAAAAACATGGGACAAAGGGGCCAATGAACAAACAGAACACAAACTAGATGACAAGGTGATTAACAGAAACCAAAGGCAAATTAACAAGGGCAGGTGAAAACAATGACAGAGAACACTGAACGCTAACAAGGAGACTATGGAGTTAAACAAGGGACAAAAGTGAAAACTAAGGAGTGCAAAAGTGACAAAAATGGCAAACAAAAGGGCAACAGTGAAACAAGACAAGGTATACATAACAGTAATATTTGTAAAAGCGTAAATGAAGTTACAAGCATCATAGAAAAATTTGCATTCGCAGAGTAAGATTTCTGAAAGCATGAATCAAATTGCAAGCGTAAAAATAAATAGCATGCGCACAGAACATTTTGTAATGTGTACTGTAAATCAAGTTGCAAGCTTACAAAAAATGATTGGCAATACTTTAATGCTTTTGTTGCAATTCTCTGTTGTTTGCCTTGTGTTTTGCCTGTCATTTGTTTCCCATGGACTACACTTCCCATAATTCCCTGCTCTGATCACTTCCAGCTGTTCGGCATTGTTTTCACCTTTCATTAACTCATTACCTATTGTGTATTTACTGCCCTGTTTACTGTTCACCTTTGTCGGTTGTTAATGTTTCTCCCCAGTTCATACTCCGGTTTCAGTCCTGTTTGTTTTAGTTTTGCCGTCTTGCCCTGTTTCCATGTTCATCTTGTTTTGTATTTAGTTTTATTCTTATTAAAATAGCTGCTCTTAGATCCTGCCCTCGTGACCTACCTCATTGCTACTGAACAACCGAACCAACCAAAATGGGTCTAGCAGCGCCCCTTCATTCGGCTGTTCCGAGCGAACTTACTACACGTCACATCCGTGTCACAGTTGGCTCCATGCCGTGTCACAGCCATTCCCGAGTCTGCTCCATGTCACGGCCACACCTGAGTCTGCTCCATGGCATATCACAACCATGCCTTTGTCTACTCCATGGCATATCACAGCCACGCCTGAGTCTGCTCCATGGCAATATCACAGCCATGCCTTAGTCTGCTCAATGCCATGTCACAACCGGGCTTGAGTTTGCTCTACGCCATATCACAGCCACGTCAGATTCTGCTCCACGCCATGTCCCTGTCAAGTCTGAGTCTGCTCCTCTCCATGTCCCAGTCAAGTCTGAGTTGGTTCCACGGCATTTCATTGTCTTGCCTTCCGTGACTCCCTGCTTGAAACCTTTCTCGGCCCTTGTCTCCAAGTTGAGCCAATGCCCACGCCTGCCACGGCCAACGAGCTGGAAGCTTTGGCCATCCCAGAACCAGCATTTCCAGCCTCGCCCGTCCCAGAGCCAGCATTGCCAGCCTCTCCCGTCCCAGAGCCAGCATTGCCAGCCTCACCCGTCCCAGAGCCAGCGTTGCCAGCCTCGCCCATCCCAGACCCTACTTCGGCCACCTGGAGGAGGAGGAGAAAGGTATCTGTCCCCGAGTCATTTCGAAGTCTGCACATGTTCACGACCACGGAGGTAGTTTCCAAATCTCTGCCCATGTTCACGACCACAGAGGTCGTTTCCGAGTCTCTGCCCATGTTCATGACCACAGAGGTCATCTTTGAGTCTCTGCCCATGTTCTTGACCACAGATTTCATCTTTGAGTCTCTGCCCATGTACACGACCTCAGAGGTCGTTTCCATGTCTCTGTCTACGCCCAGGACCACAGAGGTTGTATCCGAGTCTCTGTCCATGTCCACGACCACAGAGGTCATATCCGAGTCTCTGCCCATGTTCATGACCACAAAGGGCGTTCAAGAGTCTCTGTCCATGCCCACGACCACGACCATAGAGGTCGTTCTCAAGTCTCTGTCCAGCTCAGGTGTAAGTGCCCTTACCGCTTCCCTCTCTCCGGACGGGCACTTGACCACACCCCCGCTGCCACAGACTGATTCTACATGCTCAATCCATTTAGCTTTTCATGACACCCTTTCTTTTCTTGCATATCGCTGATTGCAGGTTTGCAATTTTTTGGCCATGTTTAGCCGCAAAAACAGTGCCAAAAGTGTAAGCACGAAAAAAAGAAAGTCAGACAAATTTACTCACAGATTCGCAACACATGTATTAAACTTATGCAAATCATTAAATTATTGCTATTATTTTTTTCTTATGCTTGCAACTTGATTTACACCTTTACAATATGTTCTGTGTGTATGCAATTTATTTTCATTCTTGCAATTTGATTTACGCTTTCATGAATCTTACTCCGTGCATGCAAATCATTTAGGCACAATTTTACCTTCATAAGCTGCATAGTTGCAGTAAATATTTTTATCCCAGTAAAGATGACAGATTGCATTAATTTGCTTCATCCAACATAGGACTGACCCTCAAGATCTGGAATTGCCCATGAAAATTGCGTTCAGCACAATTTTGTTGGGCGTGTCTGCACAGTTACCTGATTTTCAAAATTCATATAAAGAATTGGGTGCTAAAACGGCACAAACAGCAAGTGCAAATAAATAATCAAAGGGCAAAATTTATTCTTTGTGAATTCTTCCCAGTTAGATATGAAAGTGCGTTTCTAGAGTTTTTCTCATTGTCTTCAGGCTGATCATGCATTGTGAAACATGATAAGCTTGTGCTGGCAGTTTGGAGACAATCAGACACCCAGTCAATACTTGTGGCATGAGCAGGCAACCAGACCGAGAATGCAGACAGCCCTGAGGGTGCAGTCTCTGATAAAAACTCACACTCTCAAACACACACATGCACACCATGACCCATCCCCCTTTATGCCTGCTGGCTCTTCTGAGCACACATAACACCTCTGCAGCGTAAGATAAGCCATTCTGAAAGGTCACTAAAGGTCAGCGTGTGGCAGAAATCATTTGTGCAATACAATATGGGTCAGTAGGAGACTTTGGCCCATTTCCATGGACTCAGGGTCACATTCTGATGAGATGATTCAGAATTTCATCGAGAACATTGAATGCATTACGCAGGTCAGTGAAACAACTTACGATGATTTGTTTTAAATGTAAACACAAGTAGAGGCAAACATGGCTCTAAAAAAGAGCAAGACATGTCACAATGGTCAATGATGTTTGGCAAGAAAAAATAGTTTAACCTTTTACATGACTTTACAATGTCATTTAAAGGGTTAACTTCTGCCGCACCGAGTCCTACGGATGCAGCTTCAATAAAAGTGCCTCTAGTAGTAAGAAATCTCTTTATGTTTTTAATTGAATCCTATTTGGTTGTAAAGAGTTTCTAGTTTCATCTGATATGTCGCTTCAAAAAATAAATAAAAAAATGTAAAAAATAATGTGGGACATTATTCCCTCAAAAGTAGAAAAAACATGTTTGTTTTTTGAATAACTTTCAATGTTAACACATCATGTAACACATGTTGCTTCATTTTATTATACATTTTGTTATATTTTATTTTGTTATCACTGTGCAATACGGTTGTATAATGCATTCCTATATTTACTGTGCATTTTCACATTGATAATAAATGGATTCATCAAAAAGCTGAAACATTTTGCTTTCAGAGGCTTTTTTTTTTCAGAAACGCAGACAGGAAAAGGGGAAAAAGAGCCTGCGTTCTCATCATAGTAAGACGTTGCGCAAATCGTCCCACGCTACCCAGTATTCTACTGGCAAACATTCAATCTCTGGACATCAAGCTCTGCAAGTTGAGATTGTGAATCTCTTTCCAATGAGAGACGAGGGACTGCTGCATTATCTGCCTTACAGAAACTTGGATGCCTGCAAAGATTCCAGACTCAGCCATCAAACCCGTCGGGTTCTCCGTGCACCGAGCGGACAGAGAAAAATACCTCTCAGGTAAAAGCAGAGGTGGTGGTGTATGTTTTATGATCAACAAATCATGGTGTGAACAGAGGAACGTACATTTTATCAAGTCTTTCTGATCTCCTGATCTGGAATTTCTCATGCTTCTGTATCGACCATTTTGGTTACCGAGGGAATTCAAAGCAGTCATTATCACAGCTGTGTACATCCCCCCACAAGCCGAAACAGACTGGGCACTCAAGAACTGTATGATATTATAAGTGAGCAGGAAACCGTGCACCCTGAGGCCGCGTTCATTGTAACCAGGGACTTTAACAAATCCAATTTTAAAACAATCGCACCAAAATGCCACCAACATATAAGCTTCAACACACGAGGGAACCAGGTTTTTGACCATTGCTATTCTCCTTTCCGGGATGGCCACAAATCCCTCTCCCACCCACCATTTGGCAAAACAGGCACTCTTCCGTTCTGCTTCTGCCCGCTTACAGGCAGAAACTGAAACAGGAAGCACCCACCCTCAGAATGATCCAGTGCTGGTTGGAGCACTCTATGCTACAAGACTGTTTTGATCACGTGGACTGGGAGATGTTCCGGTCTGCCTCTGATGACGACATCAAGGTTTACGCTGATAGCGTAATGTGTTTCATCAGGAAGTGCATAGAGGGCATTGATCCGACCAAAACAATACGGATCTACCCCAACCAGAAACCGTGGGTTAACAGCGATGTTCGTGCGGCACTTAATGAGTAGACCTCCAGTTTTAATTACGGGAACACGGAGGAGCATCTGTCCGTAAAACTATCAGAGCAGCCAAACGCCAGTACAGACACAAGTTTGAAGGACAGTTCAACACCACTGACTCTAGATTCTAGATGTTCTAGAGTCTAGAAGCATGTGGCAGGGAATTAACATCATCACGGACTACAAAGGGAATAAAAGCTCCACCGTGAAAACCACTGCCTCTCTCCCGGACGAGCTAAATACATTTTATGCTTGTTTCAAAATAACACGGCCCTCGCGGAGAGAGCACTCGCGGCCGACGCTACATAGGTTGGTTCACTCTCCATCTCTGTTGAGGATGTAACCCGATCCTTCAGATGGGTGAACATCCGTAAAGCCGCGGGTCCAGATGGCATTCCGGGCCACGTCATCAGAGCGTGCGCGAACCAACTGGCTGGTGTTTTTAATGGACATTTTCAACCTGTCCCTCTCCTTGTCTGTAGTCCCCACATGCTTCAAAAATAACTTGTTTAAATTACTGGCATCATGTTGCTCTGACCCCCATCATCAGCAAATGCTTTGAGATGCTAATCAGAGATTACGTCTGCTCTGTGCTGCCTGCCTCACTGGACAGTTTGCCTACCGCAACAACCGCTCCACTGATGATGCCATTGCATCTACAATACACATTGCTCACTCCCACTTGGAAAAAAGGAACACATATGTGAGAATGCTGTTTGTAGACTACAGCTCAGCATTCAACACCATAGTGCCCTCCAAGCTTGATGAGAAACTCCAGGCTCTGGGCTTACACAGCTCGCTGTGCAGCTGGATCCTGGACTTCCTGTCAGGCAGACGTCAGTGGTTAGAATGGGCAGCAACATCTCCTCATCACTGACTCTCAACACTGGAGCCCCGCATGGCCGTGTTCTCAGCCCACTCCTTTATGCCCTGTACACGCATGACTGTGTGGCAACAAATAGCTCCAATGCCATCATTAAGTTTGCTGACAATACGACGGAGGTAGGTCTGATCACTGACAATGATGAAACAGAGAGCAGGTGCACACTCTGACATGCTGGTGTCAGGAGCACAACCTCTCCCTCAACATCAGTAAGACCTAGGAGTTTGTAGTGGACTTCAGGAGAAAAGATGGAGAACACAGCCCCATCACCATTAATGGAGCACCAGTGGAGAGAGTCAGCAGCTTCAAGTTCCTCGGTGTCCACATCACTAAGGAACTCACATGGTCCGTCCACACTGAGGCCATTGTGAAGAAGGCTCACCAGCGCCTCTTCTTCCTGAGATGGCTGAGGAAGTTTGAATGAATCACCACATCCTCACACAGTTCTACACCAGCACTGTAGAGAGCATCCTGACTGGCTGCATCACCGCCTGGTACGGCAATAGCACCGCCTACAACCGCAAAGCCCTGCAAAAGGGTGGTGCGAACTGCCAGACACATCGTCGGAGGTGAGCTTCCCTCTCTCCAGGACATATATACCAGGCGGTGGGTGAAAAAACCAGGCGGTATCGCAGCATCAGGACCCACACCAGCCGACAGATTCTTCCCCCAAGCAATCAGACTTTTGAACACTTGATCTCTCACGATCAATATACATCAGCACTGCACTTTATTAATCTTATTATCTCACACTGGACTGTCATAAATTATACTCTCTTTACAATACAACCTACTGTATATGTATGTGTGTGTATATATATGTATATATATATATATATATATATATATATATATATATATATATATGTATGTGTGTGTGTGTGTGTGTGTGTGCGTGTGTTGTGTAAATATGTTGTTTATTGTAAATTGGTATATGTCTCCTCAATGTCATGACTGCTATGTTGCTCGGAACTGCACACAAGACTTTCACCCACTGTTGCACTTGGGCATATGGTCGTGTGTCAATAAAGTGATTTGATATATGGAGTTATGATGACAATAAGGTGGATTTCAAACTGTTCTGAGACCAGTGAAGACTGAGAACACACTGGAGGTTAAGTCATTCACTAAATAGGAAGCAAGGGAACATCCTATAGCTTTCTTTGCTGCTAAGTGCATTCAGTCCTAATATCCAACTAAAAGTTCAGTTTCAGGATGCAGATGATGTTTGGATAAATCGATATGTTTGGCAGACATGGAACAATGATAATCAGTACATAGATTCAGAATTTTATCATTCAAAATTTGTATTTAACGTGGTTTGCAGTGATTTGATGATGCTGGAATAAAAAATATTTATTCAGCTTTATAGAAAATCTGATATAATGTCTGTAACGTCTCAAAAACATGAATAACCAACACTCCTGGAAACATAATAAACAACTTGATGAAAAAATTAAAATAATTTAACTAAGTAGTTCCACTGTCCACATACTGTATGTGGACATTAATTTTTAGGAGAAATATTTGCTCTAGAAATGCTATTTTATTTATTTATTTTATTATTGTTATTATTTTTACTTATTTATTAGATGCTACTATATACAAATCAAAAAGGTAAACGAAAATGCACACAGCAGTCACGATTGGGTCTCAGGAGGTTAAAAACAGCATAGGCGGACACAGGGTTGTGTCCTGTGTAAACAGCCTCTTAGGTTCGACACATCTTGCACTCAAGTTATTGCAAATTTTTCAAGCTACACAAGCATAATGTCACAGATTGCTGCATTTCAATTTATAGGGCTATGCAAGTATGCATTGCATGCTAAGTGCAACAATGGATTCTACAGCAAGCAAATAGAGTCAATTGTATTCTCTGCTCAGTTTTTCCCTTTCAGGACAACTACTGTCATGGCAGAGCAACAGTTTGAAGATAATCTAGCTGATTGATCAAGAAAGTCTGCTGATTAAGCTTGTTAAGAAGCCTGGTAGGGCCACCAGCATCTAAAACATAATATATAGAGGGAAAACATATTTCTCAAGATAGGTTCACATTTTTGAAAGTCAATTCCTGCATAGCCACTTATCTTTAAATATTGGCTACAAAATGCTATGAACAGTTTTACAGTTTTTGACAAGGAAAATGGATACAGTTCATTGTACACAAGTTGACCTTTAGTGACAACTTGACACAGTTGCAGGGCATTGAAGATTGTATGAGGGAAATTGTTACAATTGAACTTGCTATTAAATCAGTGGCGTGGGTTACATGTGAAAATTGAGGGGTGACAGGAGAATGTGTCTTCACCATCACAACCACCAAAAACAAAATCTACACCGCTCTTTAAAACTATACCTGCATTAAACAGCTTATTAAAGGCTTTTCAGAAAAAAAAAAAAAAACATTTTGAAGCAAAACTATTCATTAAACAACAAAAATGGAAAAGGTAACATACAAGAATAACAAAACATTATTTTGACCAACAAATATTGTAATAAATTGTTTATATTTATGACATTTAAAACATGTGACAACGTGCCCTGACCTGACTTCATGATAAATACCTTTGTATTAAGACCACAAATCCATAATAATGTCATACATTTTGCAGTACGATATGGGTCAGAAGGAGATGTCTGCACATTTTCATGGCCTCAGGGTTGCGTAAGTGATATTAAAGGAATATTTCAGCCATTTACTCACTCTTATGCCATCCCAGATATCATATGTAAGACTTTCTTTCTTCGGCACATCATAAATGAAGATTTTGATTAGAATTTCTCAGCTCTGTAGGTCCTTACAATGCAAGTGAATGGGTGCCAATATTTTGAAGCTCCAAAAATGACATAGGTCAGCATAAAAGTAATCCATATGACTTCAGTGATTAAATCATTGTCCTTAAGGGATATGATAGGTGTGATGGTAAACAGATAAATATTTACATACATTTTTGCTATAAATTCTCCTCCCTGCTCAGTCAAGCTCCACTTTCACGTTCAAATTCTTCTTGTGTGTTTGGTTATTCACATTCTATATGACTACACCCCCTATTGGGCTGGGGGTGAATTTAAAGCAAAAATTGACTTAAATATTGATCTGTTTCTCACCCACAGCTTTCATATAACTTTTGAAGATATGGATTTAACCACTGGAGTCACATGGATTACTTTTATGCTGATGTATGTGATTTTTGGAGCTTCAAAATATTGTAACCCATTCTCTTGTATTGTATGGACCTACAGAGCTGAAATAATCTTCTAAAACTTAATTTGTGTTCTGCAGAAGAAAGAAAGTCATACACATTTGGGGTGGCATGAGGGTGAGTAAATGATGAGAGAACTTTCATTTTTGGGTGAACTATTCCTTTAAGTAGGGATAAATGGACTGTTCTCTTGCAATGGGTTGGCCTAGCATTTGATTTAAATTCTTTATGTGGCTGCAATGTAAGACTGCGAGTGTAAATTGAATGGCTCAGCTGACCGCATCGCTGTACTAAGCCACAAACATGTTCCCACTGGACACATAAACCTTACGAGCATCAGGGTCAGACACATACTCACACACACTACCTGTATGAGATCAGTGCTGTCAGACTCAAGCTGAAGCTGCATGCTGCAGTCACACATGACCTGACAACACTGATAGGACACGTGCTGCTGGATACATGTGTTAAAAGATGAGTGTGCTATACATTAGGGGCCATCTCAGTGACCTCTACAACCCTGCAGAATCTGTTCAACAGCTGTTTCAACGCAGTAATGTTTAACATGACATTTATCATTAAATGATTGAGGGCCAATTTGCTAAAACCAGATTAATACTATATTAACACTATAACCAATTTAAAAAAGGTTTTCAATATTTTAATACATTCTCCTAACCCAGCTTAATATGCAAAGATAATCACAGTAAGAAAACCATTTGTAGGCTCTCTCTAAACATTTCTTATTCTGTTTGAGCATCCAAGGTTAGTTCATCCAATTGCATAAGTTGGGGGCGGGGCTATCTGTTTCCAAACCAGGTACAACACCTACCTCTGGGAAGTGCTTAATCATTCAAAGAAAATTCACACTGACAATTCTATAACACACACATTTTATAGAATAAAACAGTGCACACACTGAGAATATTCATGCTTCTCTCTAAGAACCTAAAAAGCATTTAATTAATTGTTGCTGCAAGGCTTTGTTCATACAGTATGTTTAAAAGTGTGTGTTAATGAAGGCACTGGGATGGCGTAACAGTTATGGATTTGGGCAAAAGCAAAAGGCTCAATCCCAGCAATGGGTGACCTACTAAAGTTAAAGCTTCTTTCTGTCACTTCAAGCAGCTGAAATGCTATCCCTACACTGTTGGCAAGTGTGCCTGGTGTTGGAATGTCAGGTAAGCTTTTAAAATGAGTTCAGGTTCAAGCCCAGATAAAGCTTTTGGCATTCAATTTGGCTAGGGACACTAGGGTCTCAAACTGGGACACCTGGGGAGGATGAGGGGGTGGGGGCTTAAATGTGATAAGTAAACATGTACAAATTAAATGTATTCTATCAATTAATATGATGCCATGGAAAAATTGCATGTCAGGAACATTTTATAACGCAAAATATTCACAACTTCAGAAGCTGAACTTTTACATAATATTCCATGTCTAATATTTAAGTGCTTGTACTATGTAGTGTTCCAGTGTCTGATTTACTTCTTTGAGCATTGGGAAATGAACACTTTCACTGACAGCAAAACACTATGTCTGGTCACGCTTATTTTAGCTGAATAACAATTTGCATACTTCTACTACACGCTAACAGTACTGCACTGCTGATTGCATATTGTATGTGCTTTTAAAGTGTTACACAAGAAGCAAACTGTACCGTATGAGCCAAAATGTCTTGTATTTTGACACCTATTGTCCAATATTTAAGCAGAATGGGAGAACTTGCTTTCCTCGGGTGATATGATTGTCAACTTTTTGCTACGCAAATATGGGGCGCTTAAGCATTTTGGGGATAGGTTTGTCCCCCTCAAGCTTCTCAGCACAAAAATACAGGACAAACAGCATCTTGTATGCAGCATCTTTATTTTCGGCCAAATTACAGGATGTCCTGGCTAATATGGGACATTTGGCAACCCTAGCGGGTGGTAATAGTACAAAGTTAAGTGTGCCAGGCAAATTGAGTGAAATTTTGTGTATTAGGCACAATCAAAATTAACAGTCAGTATCTGTTGTGGCCACCAGCTGCATTAAGTACTGCAGTGCATCTCCACCTCATGGACTGCACCAGATTTGCCAGTTCTTGCTGTGAGATGTTACCCCACTTTTCCACCAAGGCACTTGCAAGTTCCTGACCATTTCTGGTGGGAATTGCCCTAGCCCTCACCCTCTGATTGAATAGGTCCCAGACATGCTCAATGGGATCGAGATCCGGGCTCTTCGCTGCCCATGGCAGAACATTGAAATTCCTGTCTTGCAGGAAATCACGCAGAACGAGCAGTATGGCTGATGGCATTGTCATGCTGGAAGGTCATGTCTGGATGAATGATGCTGTGACACACCACCCCAGACTATGACAGACCTTCCACCTCCAAATCTATCCTGCTCCAGAATACAGGCCTCGGTGTAATGTTCATTCCTTCGACGATACACGTGAGTCTGACCATCACCCCTGGTGAGACAATTCTTGTTGCACTTAAATCTGTTTTGTATACATTCTGATGATAGTGAAACTTTGTAGTATGGCACTTTTCGTACCACTGTCTCCTTAAGATGATTCGCTTATGTTTTCCTCTTTTGTAAGTCGCTTTGGATAAAAGCGTCTGCCAAATGAATAAATGTAAATGTCAATTTAAAACCGTGACTTGTCAGTTAAGAGCACTTTTTGCCAGTCCTGTCTGGTCCAGTGAAGGTGGGTTCGTGCCCATAGGCGATGTTGTTGCCGGTGATGTCTGGTAAGGACCTGCTTTATAACAGGCCTACAAGCCCTCAGTCCAGCCTCTCTCAGCATATTGCAGTACAGTCTGAGCACTGATGGAGGGATTGTGCGTTCCTGGTGTAACTCATGCAGTTGTTGCTGCCATCCTGTACGTGTCCCGCAGGTGTGATATTGGGATGTACCAATCCTGTGCAGGGGTTGTTTCACGTGGTCTGCCACTGTGAGGACGATCAGCTGTCCTTCCTGTCTCCCTGCAGTGCTGTCTTAGTTATCTCACAGTAGGGACATTACAAATTATTGCCCTGGCCACATCTGCAGTCCTCATGCCTCCATGCAGCATGCATAAGGCACGTTCACACAGATGAGCAGGGACCCTGGGCATCTTTCTTTTGGTGTTTTTCAGAGTCATTAGAAAGGTCTCTTTAGTGTCCTAAGTTTGTATAACTGTGACCTTAATTGCCAACCGTCTGTAAGCTGTTAGTGCCTTAACGACTGTTCCACAGGTGCATGTTCATTAATTGTTTATGGTTCATTGAACAAGAATGGAAAACATTGTTTAAATCCTTTACAATAAAGATCTGTAAAGTTATTTGGATTTTTACAAAATTATCTTTAAAATACAGTGTCCTGAAAAAGGGATGTTTCTTTTTTTGCTGAGTTTAGCTCAGTGTTATTTCAGCATATTTTGCACTTGGTTAAAATGGGTTGCGGTTGCTTAATGAATAAAACAGTTTCTTGCATTGAAATACATTACGCGAAACAGCATAGCTGTTTACTGAATTCTCCCCTTAATGTGTATCAGTCATGGTCTTATTCACCAGATTTATATGAACATTACACTCATACAGATTCATGAATTCACTTTATTATAAAACAGATGCTAGGAATACATTTGTGAGTAAAAACATCCTATGATTTGCTACAGGCTTTAAATTCACTGATGAATTTTCGTACTCTGAACGGGAACTTTGCTGCTTTGCTGGCCCATTTGCTTGTGTTTCTCCTATTGCCTGCAAAACAACAACAACAACAAGAAAAGAGGAAAATATTTTCCAATTAGGAGAGAAACCAGAGGGTATGCTGTCTATCATCTATATACACCCCATGCTGAGTTTTTGTGTGTGTGTGCATGTGTTTGTTTGTCAGAATGCTCAGCTTTATTCAGATTACATCATGAATATGTAAATTAGCCAGGTCAAGTAGACATCAATGAGTCTCCTCCCCCTTTTAGTAACCATACACCACACAGGGAGGGACTCTTTGCTGATACAGCCATCAAACATGTGTGTTTGTTATATAAATGATTGTCCTCTGATGACAGAGACAGTATTTAGCATATGTGATGAATCTATTTGGGCACTCTGGTTGTGGGTCTGTGATTTTTTAGCTGTCAGTTAAAGATGAAGGCTGAATAAAATAAAAAAGAAATAAAAAATGGATTCTATCACATTTCAAATGCACGCATAATGTATTTGGATTT
Organism: Xyrauchen texanus; assembly: GCF_025860055.1. NCBI lineage: Eukaryota > Metazoa > Chordata > Actinopteri > Cypriniformes > Catostomidae > Xyrauchen > Xyrauchen texanus. The sequence continues at coordinate 36,328,048 of NC_068296.1, forward strand.
ATCTGCATGCGCACACACTAAAATCTTCATAGTCTTAGAGCTAACACTCAGTGGCTCTGTTCCAAAACATAGTGAGTTGCCATGTTGTAGGCCTAGTCCTTTTAAGGCAGAATCCTAACTAAAATTGAATTTCAAAAGAGTTTTCCATTAGCATTTTGCTAATTTAACAACCCTTCCAAAAATGGCGAGTTCATAGCAAATTTGCCACAAATTTTCTGCAAATTGTCCATTGTTGCTAAATGTTTGTTGCAGGTTCAGCACTGCTGGTGAAGAGCTGAAAACTTCTGGGAAGCATTTGCAGTGAATCACAATTACATTTGCATTGGAAAATAATGAGTAGCAAATTTGCCACAAATGTGTGGCAAGTTTGCAGCCAGTTTGCCAGAACTCTAGAATAAGTGACAGAATAAGAGAACACAATATTCTAACAAGGGTAAAATACATAGCACACACACATATTAGATAAAAGAGGTCATTTATAACTACAAGTCTTTTTACTAGAGCTGTCAGTCGATAAAACATTTAAATGTGATTAATTGCATAATTTTCTTTAGTTAATCGCAAATAATCACAGATTTTGAAAATGCTGAAATTTGACACTACTTCATTTCATGTCAAAATGCATTTATTTCCATCTTAGGGTAGAACACAATCCAAAATGTAACAATATAATGCTTTTTAAAATTTTCAAAAAAAATCCTTCCACAGTAAAGATAGAAATGCACTAAAATAGCACCAATTCAAGTAACGTTAAACATTTACCAAAGTCTAACTGAGAGTTTGACTAATTAAAAGAACTAGTCTCCCCATAGGTTGCATATGCATTGCAATAGGCATTAAATATTTTAACTCTCATCCTCCACAATATTAATCTGCCTGTAGACTGTGTCTATCCACCTTGTAACAGCCAGAGTTGGGGGACTCGAGTTACATGACTTGATTAAAGTCTCATTTAAGAACTTGTGACTTGCTTGACTAAATGAAGAAAATGACTTGACTTTGACTTGAGAACCAGCTACTTGAGACTTGACTTGACTTGAACTGCATGACTCGACAATGAGTTGAATGATTTTTATTATTATTATTTTCAATAACATTATAAACGTTAAGGAAATGTGTTTAAAAAATCTTGCGACATCAATTCAATCATATGCAAAAAATGTGACCGCCAGCACCACTGATCTGCATCTGCACAGTTAACGCTATGCTTACAACGTGCCAAAATGACAGATGATTGTCGAGTTCCAAAAATAATCTCCTTTGGATGTAAAGATTTGAAATTGGACCATGTGAATAAAAAAAGTATGAAAATATCCAACGCAAAAATATCCGATACAATCACCACAACCTCGAATTTCAACAGACATTTGAAAAACCACAAGGAAAGGTAAGTAAATCATTTCATTATCATTTCATTATCCAGAAAGATTCATATGTAAAATGACTGTTTATATATTTGAGGGTTGTCAGTAGATTACAATGATTCATGATTAATTTCATGTTTTGTAGCGTGACAAGTTTGAAATGACCCGACATTGCCTCTAAATGTGTGTGTGTGCCTTTTCTAAATCTTCAGTCAACAATATACCATAACTATTTGTTGGCAATATAAAGCATAACAGGCAGATCTGCAGTCTCAACAATATTTAAACATGACACGTAGTATAAAATATACAGAATGACTCATAACGAAATCTAAGCGCTCTCATAGAGATTATGACTTTTGAAGTCTTTAACTAAAGCCCTTGAATGCAAAACCTTTATGACTATTTTATATAAATGTATCTCTGAAGGGAACTGACTGTCTTCAGAAAAGTTTCGATGCCATTTTCTTTTCATCTTACCTCCATATAATGCCTAATAAAATATTGTTTATAAGCGCAGGGCTGCTTTGTGTACAGGCATTACCAGGGAAACAGATATATTTCTTCTGCATAAGCGCCATCTACTGTCAGAGCGCGAATTTGCATTTTCATTCAGCCCATCTGCCGTTTTTGTTAGATCAAAGTGAAAATCTGACCGCATTTTTACACAGCATACACGCAGTGTTATACATTTTAACCGGTTAATTCTAAAAATCTAAAATATATATATATAGTATCACACATTACTGTTATACAATTCATATAAAAAATTAATGTAAAGATACGTATAGAAGTTAATCTTTTCAGAGCAAAAATAAATGTTTATTTCAAAAATGAACCTCTATTTATGTTAGTACTGTGGCTTGACTCAAATTGACTTGAAACTCATCAGGACTCGACTTGACTTGCTTGAGTTGTCTGCAAACTTGAGACATGACTCGCGACTTGATGGTTAAGACTTGAGACTTGCTTGTGACTTGAACATGTGTGACTTGCTCCCACCTCTGGTAACAGCAATCGTGAAGCTGCATACAAGATTCTTGTCAGGGTGTCATCGCCAGTGGAACTTTGAACTCAACATTAGCTGTCAACCAATATATCGGTTATCGCCAAAAATCCACACTGATAGTTTTTCCCCATTGTGTCCGGTGCTAGAGCAGCTGGGAAGGGTCCGCTGCTGTTATATAGTATGAGAGCGGCCTCTAGAGGCGAAATAAAAACTATCACTTCACTGATGCCTTGTGGTGTTTGTTTTGACACGTGAGACTACACTCTGCATGGAGCGGATCACTTCAGATGCAGATTTAAAACATGAACAATGAAAGGTATGTATACAGTACACTACAGTACACATTGTCATATCATTGTAAATAATAAATTTGTTGACTAGATGCCACACGAGTAGAGAAGCCTTGTTTGCCAGCAAGGCTGGGAAGACACTAACATTAAAGCTACCCTCAAGCGGTTAAAACAATGTGGCAAAAATATACACAAGTCCTACCATTTAAAAATGTTTAAATGATTGTTACCATCTATTACCATCTATTTGCATTAGTTTATATCCAGCTGGTCACGTTTATGCATTCGTTAGCCAGCTAAGTTGCATATTTAAAGCTAGTGATATGAGAAAGTAAATTAATATCTTCATGGAGTCGAGAGAATCGTATAAACAAATCAAAAACGGATCTAATTTCAATTCAATTGTTTTATCCTCACTGTAATGCAATGACTTGAGATTGATCACATTCTTGCTCTAAAAAAGGCTAGACACAGCACAACAAATACAGTTTAACAGAATGCATGTGTCTCAATATGCTTTTAAAGTTCTTTTTAATGAGACATATCGTTTAAAAAAACAGCACTCCTGCACGAGATGCTGAATAAACAAAAAGAAACAGAAACAAAGATGTTCATCTAGCAAACATATATATAGAAAACAAATGGATGGTTGCAAAAGCGTTCGGTGTGAACAGCCCCTTACAGTTGGTGGAGGTCTTTGGCCGTTGTGTCTTGACCTCTTATAAGCATTTCTTAGATTAAGCAATGATTTGTTTAAATGCTTTGTCAGGAAAGATGTTAACCTTGTTTTTTCATTCACTATACATTTTAAAAACTATTGGTTGATTAATTGGTTATCTTTTAACGGGATCAGTAAAATGCACTTTTGGTTGACCTCTACTCTACGTGAAGAACGCTTGCAGACAAAAACATCTCATTCTGCTTTTGTGGAAATTAACAAGCTTGATTTCTATCACAAGTACCATCTGGGATTGTTTTGTACATCGAATAGCATTAAGAGGTCCTTCCTCCATCTTTTTATCATGGAAGCAATGTTGTGTGTGTGCAGAGATTATTTTATTTAATGAGATAACAACATCTACGGCTCTATCAAAGGAGAGAGTGTAACGGACTGCCGCATTGTGCTATTTTATGATAAGCTTATAGGCTCACCTTGGTATCTGGTGTGTGTTTGTGGTCTGTGTCAGTGTAATGACTCCAGCCAGACACATTACAAAGGTTCTGCCCTTTCAACAAATGTTTATGTTTATAGTAATGGTAAATGCATTTAATCACGATTAAGAACAATTAACGTTTTAAGCTTTTTAAATTATCTGCAGGTGTTAATGCGTTAATTCTGACAGCTCTACTATTTACAAGAAAAATGTATCTTGCTTCATTCGCCGTCTTGGGTGGATTTGTTTTATTTAGCTTGTTGCAATGTATTCTGGGATTGCCTTCTCTGAGAAAGAAAACGTGATGCTGCTTTTGAAATTGGCCAAAGGAAGGTATCTTAGAAGGCAGTCTACCTTTTGGAACTCCCTTCAACATGATCACACAGGAAATGGACATGTTGCTTCACTGTGTAATTTTTACAAAGAACAACAAAACATATATAAACAAAATCAACAATTAACCCCCACTACATATATACATCCACCAAATACATGGGTTGTTTCTCCATTTTCCAATTGACATCACCAGCAGGTGGGTGTGTCTTTAAGACCAAGCCTATACAATCTAGAGGGGGTCCAATAGAATCGATGTAAAATCTTGAATTGCATAAGGCACATCCTTGCATCTATAGATGCAGACATGACGTTTTTTTTAAATCCTAGCCCACACGCCCTCCTCTAGCTCTAAGTTTAAATCTTTCTCCCATGATCTTTTGATACAAGTTAAAGCTCCATCCCCAGACTCTGAATTAGCAGGGAGTAATACACAGATGCCTCAGGACCTTTTACAAATGCATAAATCACCACTCCCAGAGTGTCTGCCACTTTAGGGGGGTGTATGCTACTCCCAAATATAGTACAGAGCAGGTGGTGGAGCTGTAAATACCTAAAAAATATAAATCTGGGAATCCCAAAATGTTGAACCAAATTTTTAAAGGATCTCAACACTCCATTCTCATATAGGTCATCGAGTGTAGCAACCCTGTCACAATCTACTCTGACCAGCAGAAATAAGACTAATTAATACATAATTTTGGGTTCAGCCATATGCTCAAGGCAACTTTTAAATAAATGTCTGAATTAAACACTCTGGACACTTTTGTCCTTACCAAGGGCAAATGTGCGATAACGGGGTGTAACTTAACTTCTCTAGTTTGTTTGATAGAAAGGCTTTGCAATGACAAAATAGGGGCAATAACTTCCTGTTCAATACAAAATCAGGGAGGGGCTTAATAATAAAACAAAATCTTTGGTAGGCCTAGCCTACCTTTGTCAATTAGCCTATTCAGATTACTGAAATTTAATCTGGAACATTTACCATTCCAAATGAAGGACTTCGCTATACTTGATATAAGAGAGGGGGACATCTATAGGGAGAGACTGTAGCAGCTAGTTGAATTTTGGAATACTATTCACTTTAATAACATTAACCTTCCTAATCATAGTAAATGTAATAAATCCCACCTGTCCACATCACTTGAAAACCTTTTTATTAAAGGGTCAAAATGAACTTTAACTAAATCACACATTTGCTGGGTATAAAATACCCAAATACTTAATGCCCTTTTTGGGCCATTGAAAGGCTCCCAGCTGAAAAGACGTTACCGGCCGGGTGCCCCTATCCAGAGTAAAATAATCTGAAATTAATCCATTTGTTTGTACAGCCACCACCGGGTGTCTATAAAGTAACTTAATCTATCCATTAAAAGTTTTCCAGAACCCGTATATTTCCAAAATCTTAAAAAGATAATCCCATTCTACCATATCTGTTACGCAGGCAGACGAGGAGTGGGGATCTAAATGTGGTTTATTGAAATGAACAAGACAAACAAGACTGGAACAAACAAAACATCCACAAGGGGAAACAAAAGATATAAACAAGGGAAAACTTCCACGACGGGCTCAGGCAGGAACACAGACCAGAATCTACAAGATATAGACATATAGACATTTAGACATTTACATTTACATTTACATTGACATTTACATTCAAACATACAACGACCGACTACGAATGGAAAAACAACAGGGTTTAAATACACAAGGGTAATGATGACTAAACGACATACAGGTGAGAACAATGACTGACTGCTGGCAGTGATGAGGGCAGGGAATTATGGGAAGTGTAGTTTATGACCGATGACAAGTGAAACACAGGGCAGACAACAGGGGATCGTGACAATATTAAACGCCTTTTCAGCGTCAAGTGAGATGGCAGCGACTGGAGTCTGATCATTTGCCACTGACCACATGCTATTGATGAAACGTTATCTGAAGAGTTGCGGTCCCGAATAAACCCCACTTGATCTATATGTATGAGAGGTGTCATAACTTTATTTAATTGGTTAGCCAACATGTTTGACAATATATTTACATCTATCTAGATCAGAGAAAGGACGGTAACTCTTACACTCGCTTGGATCTTTTTCCTTTTAAAAATTCGGACTGATAGTTGACAGAAGCTTTCCATTCTTTAATGATTCTGTAAAAATTGGAGCCAGTTCTGTAGCATAAGATCTAAAAAAAAAGCAGTGGCAAAGCCGTCTGGCTCAGAGCCTTGCCTGTAAGCAAGGCCTTAATTACCTCACCTCCAATGTTATCTCAGAATCAAGAGAATATTTTTGCTCAGTCGTTAGTTTAGGGAGTTCTAATTGTTCTAATATCTTCATAAGTAGACAAAGATGTAGAACTATAGAGAACAAGATTCTTTAAAAGCATTATTAATATAATTGGATGAGGTAAACATTTCCCCACCAGCAGATTACACTAAGGGAATGGTAGAAAAGATTCTCTCTGCTTTATATATTTTGCCAAAAGTTTTCCTGCTTTGTCCTCCATGTACCGCCTTAAGTGCCTTCCAAGCCACGCCCGCAGAAGATACTGAGGACCAGTTGGTCTCCATATAAACATTGATTTCGGCCTTTAACATTTGTTGAAATTCAAGATTTTGCAAAAGGGATACATTAAAGCGCCAACTATATGATGTATTTTTCTTTGTATTTGGCAATACCTCTAAACTCACCAGGGCATGATCTGAGACTAAGATGTTTCCAATTGAACAATCAACAGATTTAATGAGTCTCCTCCCAATATTTTATCATGAGTGGTGCCTGCTGCTTGCAACATCCCTTAATTAATATTAGCCAAAATCAACCTTTGCCCCTGAATTTCTGCTAAAACTATAATGACTCTTCCTAATTTAGATTTATTCTGTTTGAGATATTTGAATTGTAGATGCTTAGTTATCAATGTAATGACTCCCCTACTCTTACTTGAGCCAGCACTAAAGAAAACATGTCCATCCCATATCTTCCCAATTTTTTCCACTTCCTGTGGGGAAAGATGCATTTCTTGAAGAAACACTATATCATCTTTCTTATGTTTAAGAAAAGAAATAACCTTCCTTCTTTTTATGGGGTTCCCCAACCCATTAACATTCCACATGGAGAGAGACATTCCAGTTGTAGCAGGTTGGGTTGTCAACATATAACACTGCACTGGATAATGGTAATTGTTCTGAAGCTTTATTCTGATAATTCTCCTCATGCATGATGAGAAGATGCTTCCTGTTACAAGTTGGGCAGAAGGTCTTCAATGTGTAGTTGGCAGCTTGATGGCCACACCCACAGCACCAGTACCTGTTGTGGCTCTTAACCCATTCCACCTTCTGCTCTTTACTAAGCTGTTTAAAATTCTCACAGCTGTTTAAATAATGCCGGTTGTTGTCACAGTATGGACAGAAGGCCTTTTGCTTTCCTTCTCTGATGACAACCGACTTAGACTGACAAGGTGATGGAGTTGGGGTGACCTCCGCCTTGTGTGTACCAAGGAGAATGGTTGTAGGTTTACGTGGCTGCTTATTCTCTCTACTCCCCTCACTGCTGCATACTGCCACCTCCTGCCTTAGTTGAATGGCATACTGGCTATGGTCCTCCTGGACCTGAAGCTCATACTCAAGCCAATCTACAAAGTCTTACAAGGTGGGAATGGTAACATAAGGATGGGTGTACCTCTTGAAGCTGAACCTGAGATCAAGTGGTAATTTACTCAACAGTCTGGACACATGTGACCCACATTCCAAATCAACACTGCCATTCTGCCCCAGCATAGTGACAAGAGAACAAACCTGGAGTCCAAACATATGAAAAGCCCTGACATCCCCACTACGTACATTTGAAGGTAAATGGTTTGCACTTATATAGTGCCTTTTAACTTTTCAAAGTGCTTTACTCTGCATCTCACACACACATTCACACACCAATGACAGCAGAGCTGCCATGCAAGGCATGGCCTGCCATTGGGAGCAACTTGGGGTTCAGTGTCTTGCCCATAGACACTTTGTCATGTGGATTTGTGTGGGCTGGGAATCAAACCACCAACCCTGCGATTAGTGGACAACCCGCTCTACCACCTGAGCCACAGCCGCCCCGTCAATCCATCCATAAATTCTGCTATGCTTTGTAGGGGTTGGCAATACATTTTAATGAGGGCTCTCATAGTGTTGGTGAAGGGAAACCTTGAGTTACTGTATGAGTATACTGTCTTTGATCTCAAAGATGGCGGCGCGGTAGCACACAGCGGCCACTCCGGATCCACAATGGTGCTATTTTTGTTAAAAAAGCCCGACTTTTGCAACACATGGATATCGGAGCAACCAGTGTTCGTGTCTACCATCGCCAGACACTACTCAAATATAAGACTCATGCAAAAACCAAGCTGCATGATGACCTGCAGGAGGCGCTACGCGTACTCGGCTTGCTGCGGAGACCAGGCCTCCAGCCCTCGGCGTCGCCTGATGCCGGTGGCCGGGGAGAGGATGTCGTAGCGGTGTCGCGAAAGCGAAGCCGGAAAGAGGGCGGGGTCCATGCTAGGCTAAAACAAACCCTAGCCGGCCGGCTCTCCCGTCTATCCTGCTCTCAAATGTTTGCTCCCTGGACAATAAACTGGACTATATCCGACTCCAGCAGGCTACGCAGCGTGAGTTTAGAGACTGCTGCGTCTTTGTTTTCACGGAGGCGTGGCTCAGCGACAGAGTTCTGGATGCCGCCATTCAGCTAGACGGGCTCGCCTCGTTTCGTGCCGACAGAAATACAGCTCTCTCGCGGTAAGACTCGCGGTGGTGGCTTGTGTGTTTACATCAACACGAATGGTGCAAGAACTCTATGCTAGTCTCTAGTTACTGTTCATCGCTGTTGGAGCTTGTGACTGTTAGATGCAGACCTTTTTATCTACCACGGGAATTCACCACTGTTTGCATAACCGGGTTTACATTCCCCAAGCTAGCAGCTAAGGAAGCGCTCTGTGAACTGTATGGGGCTATGAGCGAACTGCAGAACGCTCACCCCGACCGGACTGTTTATTGTCGCCGGAGATTTCAACCATGCAAATCTCAAGACAGTGCTCCCTAAATTCCATCAGTATGTGGACTTTGCAACGAGAGGCTGAACAGCTTGATCTTGTTTACACAAACATCCCAGAAGCGTGCGGTGGAGCCCGCCCCCACCTCGACTACTCAGACCACATCTCTGTTATGTTAATTCCAGCATACAGACCGCTCGTCAGGCGCACAAAACCGCTTCAGAAGCAGGTGAAAACCTGGCCAGCAGGAGCCATCTCTGCTCTTCAGGACTGTTTTGAGTGTACTGACTGGCACATGTTCAGGAGGCTGCAACATATGGCGATTCTACCAACTTGGAGGAATACACAGCATCAGTGACCAGCTACATCAGCAAGTGCACTGATGATGTCACTTTCTCAAGACCATCACCACACGCTCCAACCAGAAGCCGTGGATGACTGCGGAGGTGCGCACGCTGCTGAGGTCCGAGACTCCGCCTTCAGAGCAGGCGATAAGGCAGCCCTAAGAACAGCTAGGGCCAAACTGTCACGGGCAATCAGAGAGGCAAAGCGCGCTGCGCCCAGAGAATCCACAGTCACTTCCTGGACAGCGGTGACACGCGGTGCATGTGGCAGGGCATCCAGGCCATCACCAACTACAGGACAACATCAGTTGCCTGTGACAAAGATGCCTCCCTTCCAGATGCGCTGAGCGACTTCTACGCTCGGTTTGAAGTGCAGAGCGGCGTGATGGCGAGGAAGTCCACCCCTCCTCCCAGCGACCAGGTGCTCTGTCTTACCACGGCAAATGTGAGGAAAACTCTACGTAGAGTCAACCCACGGAAGGCTGCTGGACCAGTCAACATTCCTGGCAGAGTGCTCAGAGGATGTGCAGACCAGCTAGCAGATGTTCTTACCGACATCTTCAACATCTCTCTGAGCAGCGCCGTTGTTCCAGCGTGCTTCAAGGCCACCACCATCATCCCCATGCCAAAGAAGTCTTCAGTGTCCTGCCTCAGCGACTACCGTCCCGTCGCACTTACACCCATCATCATGAAGTGCTTTGAGAGGCTCGTCATGAGGCAGATTAAGACCCAGCTGCCCCCTCACTAGACCCACTGCAGTTTGCGTATCGTTCAAACCGTTCAGCGGACGATGCCATCACCACAACCCTCCATCTGGCCCTCACCCACCTAGACAATAAGGACTCATACGTTCGAATGCTGTTCATAGATTTCAGCTCAGCATTCAACACAATCATTCCCCAGCACCTGATTGGAAAGCTGAACCTGCTGGGCCTGGACACCTCTCTCTGCAACTGGATCCTGGACTTCCTGACTGGGAGACCTCAGTCAGTCGGATCGGGAACAGCATCTCCACCACCACCACACTGAGCACTGGGGCCCCCAGGCTGTGTGCTCAGTCCACTGCTGTTCACTCTGCTGACTCACGACTGTGCAGCAATGCACAGCTCGAATCACATCATCAAGTTCAGCCGATGACCACGACCGTGGTGGGTCTCATCAGTAAGAACAACGAGTCAGCATACAGAGAGGAGGTGCAGCGGCTGACGAACTGGTGTAGAGCCAACAACCTGTCCCTGAATGTCGACAAAACAAAAGAGATGGTTGTTGACTTTAGGAGAGCACAAGGTGAACACACTCCGCTGAACATCGACGGCTCCTCTGTGGAGATCGTCAAGAGCACCAAATTCCTTGGTGTTCACCTGGCGGAGAACCTCACCTGGTCCCTCAACACCAGCTCTATCACCAAGAAAGCCCAGCAGCGTCTCTACTTTCTTCGAAGGCTGAGGAAAGCACATCTCCCAACCCCCATCCTCACTACATTCTATAGAGGGACTATTGAGAGCATCCTGAGCAGCTGCATCACTGCCTGGTTTGGGACTTGCACCGTTTCGGACGGCAAAGCCCTGCAGAGGATAGTGAGGACAGCTGAGAAGATCATTGGGGTCTCTCTTCCCTCCATCAAAGACATTTACAAAAAACACTGTATCCATAAAGCAACCAGCATTGTGGGCGACCCCACACACCCCTCACACAAACTCTTTACCCTCCTCCCGTCTGGCAAGAGGTACCGAAGCATTCGGGCCCTCACGGCCAGACTGTGTAACTAACTTCTTCCCCAAGCCATCAGACTTCTCAATACTCAGAGACTGGTTTGACACACACGTGTCCTGAGTTGCACTTTAATTACTGTCACTTTATAACTGTCTGCTACATCAATAACTGCTATGTGCATAGAACATTATCTCATAGTATGTTATGTTTACATTTTAGAAACTGTCATCTTTTTGCACTACTGAGTACTGGTCGGCACTGCACTGTCTATTGTCCTGTTCATTGTCAGTAATTTGTTGTACTGTCCTGTACTTTTTGCACATGTTTGCACGTGCACTTTATATAGGTATATATAGGTAGTTTATATAGGTATTTTATTTCGTTGTGTAGTCTCATGTGGTCCTATGTTGGTCCTTTGTTGTTTTTATGTAGCACCATGGTCCTGGAGGAACGTTGTCTCGTTTTGCTGTGTACTGTACTAACTGTATATGGTTGAAACGACAATAAAAACCACTTGACTTGACTTGACTTGACTTGAGTGTGCCAGAAGAAGTGCCTCTTCCAGCTTCAGGTGATCAGTGAGGATCTGATACTTAAACTACTCTGTGGCATCATCAGGCAGAATGTTCTCAAGAGCAATCCTCAACCTTGAAAATTCTCTGGAGGTAAGGAGATCTCAGAAAAGGCAGGTCCTCTGTAGGGTCTCTCTTGGGTTGATGAGGGCAAGAGATAACCTGGACTGTATGCTGCTTGCATGTGGCATGTCTCTTCCTGATATGGGTCCAAAAACTCTGGCTGCTGAGGTGGAAAAGGGAACTGAGGAGAGTTAGAGTATCTTGATAGAGGTGGGTTATGTTAATGTGTTGAGGAAATGTTAATGTGCCCCAGATCCTCTGTTAGTTCAGAACAGTCACTCACAGCTGGGTGTGACTCTCTCAGAGCTGCAGATGGAGGCAGCCTGGTACGTGGGACTGGCATTGGGCGGTATGTCTGTGAGATCTGAAGGCAAGCTGCTGGAGCATAGGTATGAGGTGAGGGCCTTAGTGGAGTAACTGACTCAGGTGAAGCTCTCCTTTCGTTTTTTAAATCTCTGCAGCTCATGATAAAGTGTGGTGCTCTCTTGTCTAATCTCCTGAAGCATTGAGATGATCTCAGGGAGCTGGCTGGCTTGTCGCTGCAAGTCTGTGTCCTCTTACTGTTACTCCAGTAACCAAACAGCAATTAAATATAAAATATAAGAGTAAATGCAGCAAATGAAACTAAAGGTCACTAAAACATATGCAGACTTAATAATAATCAAAGGGGGATGTAGTATGAGTAAATTAACTAAAACTATCCACAGTGCATGTGAGCCTGGCTGCTGTGCACATGAGCATTGCCACACAAGGAGGTAAACAACTCTAGAGCACATGCGCTATTCTCGCAATGGATTATGCTTTGATGTTTAATAACATGAGTATAACTACAGACTAATAATGATATAACAGTAGAAACTTGTAAAATACTCAAATAAACTGACAGTATTACAATGACAATAGATCACAGTGTAAACTGTGTCAAAAAGCATTATGGCGTTACAGTGCACATCAAAACCATTTTCAGTAAAATTATACAATTATGCAAATTGTACTTACGTTTAGATGCATGCACTTGCACAAATGATAAAACGAAACTACTTATTAGAACTAAACAGACACATATATTTACAACAAAGCCTCACTGGTTTTTCCATCACCGTTTTCTCCTCTGAAACAGTTAATTGTGCATCCCAGCTTCAAGGAAAGATTTGGGACATACCAAACTCTGCTAGAGAGAGGGGTGCTTGGAAGAGTCAATTTTGTAAAGTAGCAGGGCCTTTTTAACAACACCCTCATTTGGCCCTGTAGTGGAAATGTGGTTAATGAGTACGTTTACATGCACTTTAATAGTCTGATTTGAGTCAGACTAAATCAATAATTAGCTAAATATTTTGGTCGGATAATAATTCAACCGAAATAGCACCATTCTGTTTTTTGCTAAATCAAACTAACAAATGTAGATCATGTGATTGTAGTTTGGTTACATCTAGCATGTAAACACCTCAATCAGGCCACAATAGGCTACAAATGAACATCATGAATGAACAGCTTTATACCTCAATCCAGGAAGTCTTAACTGTGTGCATGCAGGTTTATCATCCTCATGTCAGTTGTAGCTGTGATTGATTGATATTCCCATGTGAATGTCTCAGAGGACGGAAAGGGCGTGTCGCTGGCAGTCTGTTTCATGAAGATGGAATGCCATTTGGATTCAGAAATGTTCCTGCATTCATTCTGAAGGTTTATTCTGCTGTTCTGAGCTTTAGGTGATTAGATGTGATGTGCTTATCATGGTTATAGGTGGCTAGATGATCAAACCCAAGCTAAAGGGAAATTACCTGGTGGCTGATGGTTGGGAAAAATTCAGAATTTTAGAATTATCTCCCTACCAGTTATTGAGTTGAATTGGCCACACATCACGTGATGCTAAAATGGAAATTCATATGGAATGACAGAAAGATCAGTACTATCAAAACTGTTAACACAGCAATCAAACATATTATAAATGTGCCATTCAGCACCACAAAATGTCCACAACATTGCTTTCAGATAATAGAGAAACAAATATTGACATCAACATTTGAATCCAGTAATTTTATAATAAATTAAGTAAATTAGAACATTCATGGAGATAAAGTGATCTTCTACTGTGGACCATAAAAAGAGAGTTTATTAAATATGATGAATAATGATATACATGTATGTGTAGGTGGCATTTGAAATTATTTATAATGTCTCATGTTTCTGGAATGTTCTCATATGTCCCTTAAATTCAAATTTAAATTCACACACCCACAACTGTTCTCTTTCCACATCCCATCCTCAGTTTTTCTCTTTCTCTCCTCTCTGTCTGAGATCCCCAAAGTGCTTCTTTCTAACCTTCCTACCACCTGTCCCCATGACCCAATTCCCTCCCATCTTCTGAAAACTGCCTCTTCATCAATCTTACCCGCACTCACACACATCATCAACACATCACTTACAACTGAAAAGTTTCTAAACACATTCAAGCAGGCTTGAGTAACCCTACTGCTCAAAAAAACAACACATAACCTCACAGTAGTTGATAACTACAGACTTGTCTCTGTACTACTAAATCATCTGTCCTTATCCTCCTTGACTTGTCTACTGCTTTAGACATAGCGAACCACCAGATTCTCCTGTCCAATCTCTCTGACCTGGACATCACAGGAGTTGCGCTTGGATGGTTTGAGTCATACCTCACAGGCAGATCTTTTTGTCACATTAGAGGAGAGCTGTCTAAGTCACACCAGCTGACCACTGGTTTTCCTCAGGGATCAGTGCTTGGACCCCTCCTTTTCTCGATCTACACTACATCACTCTGACCTATCATTAAGGCAAATGGTTTCTACTACCACTGCTACTCAGATGATATGCAGCTCTTACCTGTTGTTCCAGCCTGACAACCCCACCATTTCAACTCGTATTTGTGACTGTCTCTCTGAGATCTCAGCCTGGATAAAGGAACGTCACCTTCAGCTCAACCTTGCCAAGACAGAACTCCATTAGATCTCAGCTAACCGGTCTGTTGACCACAACCTCTCTATTCATCTTTGTTCAACTATGCTAACGCCAGCCAGGACAGCCTAGAACCTGGGAGTGGTGGTGGATGCCCAGCTTAACTTCACTGCCAACATCTCATCAACCAGTTTCATACATTTCTCCAAACTATAGTCAATGCTGTATAGTCAAATCCTATCATATTCAGCTTTAGACGCACAACTAAACTATTGAAATAACATATTTAATCATAAATATCCACAACAATGACCTTTGTTTTCCATGTTTTCTTGAAATTTCTCTAAATTAGATATTGTTTATGCCTCTCCTTTCTGTCCTACCAAAAATATAATCCACTTCCATGGCTTGATATGTTTTCTGAAGCTATGGCTCCAATGAATGAACAATGTGAAAGTTGATTTCATGCATCTCTGCAAGCCTAACACTTTAGGTTGTGGTCTCACACTTTACACCTCAAGTAGGAGAAAAACTCCACAAATGAATTCAGAAAAGGGAAATATTTTGGAAGAAATATCATTACAATATGTAGGAGGTTTTCAAAACCCTCATGCAGCACAGTATGTGTAATTTAACGTTTACTAAGGTTGTTCTTGCTCTTTCTTTGGTTCTTGCTCTTCCTGAAGAAGTTTACTGTAAAAAAAATTAAGAAAAAAATAGTACTCTTTCTATATACAGTATTGAATTGCCCCAAGACTGGACAACAAACCACAGATATTGGGTGATTTTCAAATTGCATTTTTACTCTCTTGAAGGGCACTGCAGGAAGGGGACAGTCCAAGAAAGCTTGTTCCATAATGAAAGTGAGAAAATGAATCTTTTCTTGAAGGTCCCTTCCACAAAACTTTTAGCGAAGTGTACATTCATACAGTAATGCAATGTTCCCCTTGGAGTCCCACTTCAAGAGCTTGACACTTCGGAGTGAGTACGGCACAGGGAGGATCACTTAGACTGGAATCTGCCCAGTGATGTTGGGTCCTTGTTGACCCTTTTTGTTGATTGTGGCATGCAGACCAATTTATTTTTGTTATTAATTTTGAAGTCCTTGTAGGTCTGCTTACATTAGGCCAAAATCTCTGTCTCACATCATGAAATCATGATTCATAACATGATCAATTAGAATGGCTCTCAGATCATTTGAACCTCTTCTGGGTCTTCTTTAGTCCCCTCTTCCACTGTGCATGCCCTATCCTCTCTGCTCACCATCATTTCACCATTTCCACTTGATTTTTTTCTCAACGTTCTCTATATTTTTTTCCCCAATGCTCAATCTTCAGCTTTCCGCATCACATCTTCCTATTTCCTCTTTCTCTTCCCAATCTACCTCTTCTCAATCTACACCTCTTCTTCGTCTTATTATTTATTTTCTTAGTCATCTTCATTCTCATGTTTTGTTTGCTCTTAAGTTTTCCCAATTGACCCCTTTTATAGATAACAAATTCATAATAGTTGTGTGAACAATTTATTAAATTGCCTGTTCTTCACTGTATGCACTACTAAAGCAACAGATAACAATATGAAGGCATTTGACAACTGTAACGAACCCCGCTCCTTCGGTTCGCCCCGCTCCCTCGAGCTCACACGCTCGTTCTGCTCCCTCGAGCTCACATGCTCGTTCCCAATCTCCCCCCTCGGGCTCACATGCCCGCTCCCAATCGCCAGAGTATTGAATACACCTGCACTCGTCTCAATCACCCCTTCATTGTATACACCTGCACTCGTCCCATCACCTAGTTATTTGTTTCACCTGCACCGCTCGTTTGTTCCCCTATATTTATCACGACCCTTTCGTCTCACTCGTGTTGGTTATTGTTTAGTTACCCCTTCGCTTTGCCAGCTCTAGTGTTCCCCTAGCTCCCCTGTTTATTCTACCTGTTAGTATTACTCGCTATTCTGATTCTGATTACCCGGCTTCGACCTTACGCTTTCCTCGACCACTCTATTTGTAGATTTGCCCCTTTGCCTTATCCTGATTCCCCGGCTTCGACCTTACGCTCCCCTTGACTACGCTTCTTCTGGATTTTTCCTATTGTACTTTTGCCTGCTCTTAATAAAAGCAGTTTTCATCTACATTGTGACTGTCTCTTCTTGTGCGGGTTACAACAACCTGACATTTGCATGTGAGAAAATGGCTTTTATTTATTTGTCTGCATACTCTTTTGAGAGCATGAACCTGGCTGTGTTTCAAGAAAATTATGGAAAAAAAAAAAAAACTTGTTCAAGACAATTTTGTGTTGTTCATAGGAGTTAATTGTTTTGACATTATTGACCTTAGTTTGGTTAAAAAACTGTAAAATCAATTGAGCAAAACAACAAACAATGTCATGATGATTTTCCCTAAGTTTAACCAAACCAAAACCGTAAGCTAAACCTAACCATACAGTCTAATTCATTACCCAAACCATAAACCAACCATGATTTTAATAAGATCATAACTTTAGTGTACCAAACAATGGAAGCCTATTGCAGGTAATTAACATAAATCAGTCATTTGTATTGCATAAATAAATATGGATATCGATTTGAAAATATGTTGGTTGATTGGTTGGTGTCTATGGGAATAAAGTTACAGTATACCAATTAATATTTGAAGTTTTCAACATCTTGTATGAATATGTATGAGTTGTCATGTGACTACGTTGCACAAAACCCATGGTGTCTGCTGACAGAACCAATAATATCTGATGATGTCAGCTGTGATTAATGTTTTAAAAAAAATATACGGTTCAGAGTGACATGCAGAATGATCAGGTGTTTTGAAGGCCATCATTGTGATGCCATTTGGATTTATATTGATTGATCTTTATCTGTTGTAGGGGAAGTGTGTATATTGACAAATGATAAAGCAGGCAAGATAAAAGGCAAGATTGACTTGAGTTCATCCTTCTCACCTTCACTTTATAAAATAGAGGTCAGACTGAGGTAATCCTTCAGTTTATGAAGGATTTTAATCCTTCAGTAATGGTTGTCTTATGACACACACACCACACAAATATGCATATATATATATGACCACTACCGATGTTAGGGATGCCACAATTCTCAATATAAAATTGAACCGTTCGGTACGACAGCCATGGTTCAATACGAGCCTGCTCAGTTTTGCGTTTAAATAATTTCTCTCCTAATTTGCTCTGTTTGTGTGTGCCCATGAGTCTACGCACTTAGATGTAGTACATATCCAATCACTGTGCACTAAAGTTAGGGGGCGCTTAACCATGCTTGCAATGCTGATGTCAGATTTCACACTTTAACATGGCGAGCGGTGAAGTGAGGCTGCAGTACGAGGAAGCACCACCGTCTTTCAAATCTATGGTGTGGGGACATTTCAGTTTTGCCATTGTGTATAATGCCGAGGAAGAAAAAATGGTAAACAAAAGATTTGTGTGCAAGCATTGTTTTACACATGTTGCCTACTCAAATGGAAACACTTCCAGCATGACTACACATCTGCGGAGCCATCACCAAGTTATATCACTGTCTGAAAGCAGGATAGCAGGGCAGGTAATACAGTCATCCAAAAAGCACCCGTCCCTCGCTGATTCCTTCCAGCATACATACCCAAATGGTTCTGAGAGACACAAAAAAATAACAGGCAGTGGGGGTGTTCATTACCAAAGATTTGCAGCCGTTTTCAGTTATTGGAGATGTGGGCTTTCGATGTTGCATATATATACAGTATATATATATATATATATATATATATATATATATATATATATATATCCCTCTGGACACACACACACATAGTCTTGGTCCTTTAAAATATGAGGCAGTCCTATTACCACCCACCATTTGATTTTACAGCACATCTTGAGCATTGAGTCTTAGAAAGAGTCTGAATATGTTCAACATGACTCCCAGATATAATTTCCCAACAGTAAATGAGGTGAGCTTTAATTGGATCAGTTAATCATGAGCTGAAAGGCAGCAGGGAAATAAAACATTTATTCCCATTGATTTCTGTAAAGCACTCTAATATTCAAGGTCAAGCTAACACACTGACAGTGTAATATAGGAAGCTAAACATTGGTGTCCAAATGTCAGTCAGGGGTCATTAACAAATAAGGACTGCATAAAGATTCATTTTGACAAGCTCATGTCGCAGCAAATGGACAAAATGTGCATGATGTTTCCAGTGCCTGATTCAAAGAGACACCAGAGATAAGCTGTTATTCTGTGTCAGATTAATTCTGTCATTGCTGTTTCAGCACATGAGAGGCAGGTGTCATGCTACAGGCCGCTCTGTCAGTGTAATTTAGGTGTGTCAGGTGCAGAGGTGAATATCAATACAGCCTGTGTGCAGGTCAAGGATGACATGACACAGCTGACAGCTCCTTGTCAGTTTAATTCATTTGCACACACTCACCCTGTGACCCTATTACTCTGCCTATATGACTATATCAAATCAACAGACAGAGGGAAAAAAAATACCTGATGAATATCAAATCTAAACAAAAATTGTTGCATATGTTTGTGTGCATGAAAACACTATGAGTCAAATATTTGGACACACTTAAAGTATTATTCTCATGATCATAAAAATCGATTGCTCTATTGTAGTAGATTGATCTATTGATTGATTTAGTAGAAAATATTAATTATTTATAAATTCCTCTACTAACTGACCATACGAATCGTACAGTGCCACTTCAGCTTTTACTGAGTAAGCTGAGGCATAAATGCGCAAGTACCCCGAGGCCACGTTCATTGTGACCAACTTCAAGTCAATAGCACCAAAATACTACCAACACATCAGTTTCTACAAATGAGGGGACTGGGTTTTGGACCATTGCTACTCTCCCTTCCGGGATGGATACAAATCCCTCCCCCGCCCACCATTTGGCAAATCGGACCACTCTTCCTTACATGCAGAAACTGAAACAGGAAGCCCCTGCCCTCAGAATGATCCAGTGCTGGTCAGACCAATCAGATTCTATGCTAGGAGACAGTTTTGATCACATGGACTGGGTAATGTTCCGGTCTGCCTCTGATGACAACATCGAGGTCTACGATGATAGCGTAACATTTTTCATAAGGAAGTGCATAGAGGATGTAGTGCTGACTAAAACTATATACCCCGACCAGAAACCGTAGATTAATAGCGATGATCACATGGCACTTAATGCGCAGACCACTATTTTAATTCAGGGAACACGGAGGAGGATAAACAAACCAGTTATGACCTCTGCAAAACTATCAGAGCAGCCAAATGCCAGTACAGGGACAAGATTGAAGGACAGTTCAACACCACCGACTCTAGAAGCATGTGGCAGGGAATTAATATCATCACGGACTTCAAAGGGAATAAAAACTCTGCCGTGAACACTGCTGCCTCTCTCCCGGATGAGCTTATTTTTTATACTCGTTTTGAGGGAAATAACACCGCCCTCGTGGAGAGAGCTCCTGTGGCCGAAGCTACAGTGGTTAGTTCACTCTCTGTCTCTGTAGCGGATGTAATCCGATCCTTCCGACAGGTGAATATCCGTAAAGCCGCGGGTCCAGATGGCATTCCGGGCCGCATTATCAGAGTGTGCGCGAACCAACTGGTTGATGTTTTTACGGACATTTTCAACCTGTCCCTCTCCTTGTCTGTGGTCCCCACATGCTTTAAAACATCCACCATTGTGCCTGTATCAAAGCAATCCAAAATCACTTGCTCAAATGACTGGCGTCCTGTTGCACTTACCCCCATCATCAGCAAATGCTTTGAGAGACTAATCAGAGATTACATCTGCTCTGTGCTGCCTGCCTCACTGGACTCATTGCAGTTTGCTTACCGCAACAACCGCTCCACTGATGATGCCATTGTATGTCCATTACACTCTGCTCTTTTCCACCTGGAAAAAAGGAACACATATGTGAGAATGCTGTTTGTAGACTACAGCTCATCTTTCAACACCATAGTGCCCTCCAAGCTTGATGTGAAACTCCAGGATCTAGACTTAAACAGCTCGCTGTGCAGCTGATCTTGGACTTCCTGTCAGGTAGATGTCAGGTGGTAAGAATGGGCAGCAACATCTCCTCATCACTGACCCTCATCACTGGAGCCCCATAGGGCTGTGTTCTCAGCCCACTCCTGTATTCCCTGTACACACATGACTGTGTGGTAACACACAGCTCCAATGCCATCATTAAGTTTGCTGATGAAACAATGGTGGTACGTCTGATCACTGACAATGATGAAACAGCCTACAGAGAGGAGGTGCACACTCTGACACACTGGTGTCAGGAGCACAACCTAATCCTCAACATCAGTAAGATCAAGGAGCTTGTGGTGGACTTCAGGAGTAAAGAGAGAGAACACAGCCCCATCACCATCAGTGGAGCACTGGTGGAGAGAGTCAGCAGCTTCAAGTTCCTCTGTGTCCACATCACTAAGCAACTCACATGGTGAGTTCAAATACTGAGGCCATTGTGAAGAAGGTTCACCAGTGCATCTTCTTCCTGAGATGGCTAATGATGTTTGGAATGAACCATCACATCCTCACACAGTTCTACACCAGCACTGTAGAGAGCATCCTGACTATCTGCATCACCGCCTGGTAAAAGCACTGCCCTCAACCGCAAAGCCCTGCAAAGGGTGGTCCGAACTGCCAGACACATCATCGGAGGTGAGCTTCATTCCCTCCAGGACATTTACACAGGCTGGGTGTGAAAAAAGCTTGGAGGATCATCAGAGACTCCAGCCACCCGAGCCATGGGCTCCTCTCACAGCTACCATCAGGCAGGCAGTCTCGCAGCTTCTGGACCCGCACCAGCTGCCACCATGATAGCTTCTTCCCCCAAGCAATCAGACTTTTGAACTCTTGATCTCTCACAATCAATATCCATCAGCACTGCACTTTATTAATCTCACACTGGACTGTCATAAATCATATTTCTCTTATCAATACACTAGCAACTGAAAATCAACTGACAACCTGGATGTCAATACAGCACAATACAACCTACTGTACATTTTATATATACTATTTTTTATTGTACTATGTGTATTATACATTGTGTGTATCAGTATTCTATATTGTATATTATTATTTTTATATTGTGTTGTGAGTAATTATGTATATATTAGATATGTAAATTGTGTTGCGTAAATCTGATATTTATTGTAATTTGGTATATGTCTCATCACTTTCATTACTGGCACTGCACCCGAGACTTTCCCCCACTGTTGCACTTGTGTATATAGTTGAGTGACAATAAAGTGATTTGATTTTAAGTCACAAGTTTAAGTTTAGAAAGTGGAATTTTCCCTCAGTCATTAAATATGAAGGTCTTCCGCTGCACAATTGTACAGGGTCTTCGTTGCTGTATTGTGTGCTTCATAATGCACCACACATTCTTAATTGGAGAGTGTCAGGACTGCAGGCAGGCCAATCTTGTACCCCACTCTCTGCTTATTCGGCCAGCATGTGGTTTGAAGTTGTCTTGCTGAAAATGCTGTGACGTCCCTGGAAAAGACGGTGCTGGATGGCAATATATGCTGCTCCAAACGTTTTACATATCTGTCTGCATTAATGGGCCCTCACAGATGTGCGAGTTACCCATGCCATGGGCACTGACACATCCCTGGCCCATACAGACACTGGCTTTTGGACATGATGCTGGATGGTCCTTTCCTCTTTGGCCAGGAGAACATGACAGCTGAGTTTTTCAAAAACTATTTTAAATGTGAACTAATCGGACCAAAAAACATAGTTCCACTGTTCTACTTTTCATCTAAGATGAGACCGAGCCCAGAGAAGTCGGCAACACTTCTGGACAGTGTTGATGTAGGGCTTCTGCTTTGCATAATAAAGTCTCAAGCGGCAAGTGGTGTTGACTAACAAAGGTTTACTAAAGTAATCCCAAGCCCATGTTCATGATATCCATTACAGATTAATGATGTTTTTTAAGACAGTGATGTCTGAGGGACCTGTGATGTCTGAAGTGGTTTTCGTCTTGCCCTTTACACACCGAGATTTTATCAGATTCCTTGAATCTTTTAACAGTATTGTGCATTGTAAAGGGTGAAACACCCTAAATCCTTCCAATTTGTCTTTGGGGAACATTGTTCTCAAAGTGCTGGAATATTTGCTGAAGCATCTGTTGACAAATTGACAAGTCTTGAATGATCCTTGCTCTTGAAGGACTAGGCTATTTTTGGAGGCTCCTTAAATACCATGACACGATTGCCTCACCTGTTTAACATCTCCTGTTTCACATCACCTTGTTATTTTAACTTGTCAAATTGTTATTAGTCTTAAATTGCCCCTGTCTCAACTTTTTAGTGTGTTGCAATCTGTTGAAATGACTGTACATAAAAAAAATATTACACAAGGTAAAACATCATATAATGTTTATGTAATGTAATGTTCATGTTGTAGTGCTTTCAATATAACAAAGGGTGAATATAATTTATACAAACTTTTTTGGAATTTGGGTTGTATAATTTAGTGAAAGATACATACATTTTTGAAATACTAAAATTGCTTTTAAAAATGAATGTTCACATTATTAATGGTTTACAAAAGGGTTAATTAATTCCTAACAAGGTATTGCATGTCATTCCTTGACATGCAGTTATAACAACATGAACATATTTAGACTTTTATGCAATACTTGCCAAATACTGTAGTGAGCCATTTTACCTCACAATCTTATAAATGCTTAACACTTATTCAACATTTATAACCTGAAAATGTACCTTTAAAATGTAAAATTATTTATTATGGAGTTTCCAACATAAGAAACATATGTAGATAAAATTCAGTGTGGTTTAATGGTCATCAGGCTTTATTATATGATACACAGTGGCACAATGAATGTTTAATGGGGTGTGTTTAAAGACATGAATGATTATAATGGTTTGTGTGTTGTTAGCTTAAGCACACTGTTTGTGTCTGTACTTGTGTCTTGAGAAGATGAGATCACATTTTAAGCAAATTAATGCAGAAAACCATCTAATTCCATAGGGTTCACATACTTTGTATTGCCACTGTATACTGTTAATTAGCACGAAGACCTGAAAAGTGTTTTTGCAGAGGACTTTATGTGACTAGGTCAAATCATACTTTTTACAACCTAACAAGGAAAGAGAAAACAAAAGTGAGTCAAGACATTATCGTAATGAATATAAACAAAGCAAACTGTAGCAAAATTATATACTCATGGTCTATTTTTGCTACATAGTGACATAAACAATGAATTAGGGCATTTTATGTTTTTGATTAATAGAACTATAAATAAATGTGTATGTGTTTATATCATGTCAGTAATGTTCAATATTTGGCAAATATAAGTTGCCCCTTTTTTCCATGTTATTATAACGATAATGATTTATAATGCATTTGTAAATAAAAAAAATTTAAGAACCACTCTATAAATTAACAAAGAGAATATTAATGTAAAATTTTACAGTTTTAATTTAATAGTAATACATTTAGTTAGCTTATGTTTTAAAACTATGAGTAGCTTGTAAGTCTGGGTGATTAAGCTAAAAATACATATATATTTTTTATGATAAAAGAACAAAAATATTTTCAGTCCTTTGATAATATGTCTGCATATGACCTGCAATGGGTTAAAAAAGGAAAATTGTAACAAAGGAGATTAAAAAAAAAGAATTTAAGGAGTTTTAATGTTCCCATTATCACAAATTGTGGCACAAGAAGCACAATTGTGTGACGAGGCAGGCAAGGAATGAGGATCTAAACGCAGCTTTTAAAGGGGTCATGACATGGTTTTTTTTATTGTATTATTATGTTCCCTTAGGTGCAATTATAGTATTAATATATTTTTTTTTAAGAAAAACTTTTAAAATCTAGTGATTTATGACCTTTTCCCACCCTGTTTCTCATCCTCTGATTCAAACAGTCTGTTTTGGGGGCGTTTTCCATTTAAGACTTCAGTGTTAACGCCCACTGTTATGATTGGCTAACGTCAGTGCCTATGTATCAATTATTGACGCTCCCAGCCAGAACAATATGCAAGTAAACTAAGTAAAAACACTGTGATTATTCATAATGAATGAAATTGCGCTTTAAAAAGTAGTTTAAAGTTTAAAATAGATTACTTACAGTTTGCGTCGTCGTTGTTCCCAGAATAGTCGGCACGGACTTATCTTTGAGCAACAGTTTTCTGGCAAAGCCAGCATCATATTGAGATTTGTTCTCAAAACAGTCATCCTTAAAATGTACAGAACAAACGCTTAAGTTAACACTGCCGTGACTGGGTCAGTCCGCAAAAAATAAACTACATCCATTTTTCCCTGACGTCTGGATCTTTCGGCAGCTTATTCAGAGGTTTTGTTTGACCACAGCCAGGAACAGCACATCTGTGTGGCATCGTAATTTTCCTGTGCACAAGTAGTCTCTGTCAGAGCTCGCTGTCCATTGACTGAACACTTGTGAGGCGCACGGCGATACTGAAATGAGCGTAGTCTTGCGCTTAAAGCGTAGTTATCTTGTGCTGGAGGCGGTCATATGCAAACGCTGTTACGTCACTTCTAACCGACACGTCACTTCTAACCATGAATCCAGAACGAGCTGTATTTTGAGCTTGATTAAATAAATGATTCGTTTAGAATGGGGAGGACGTCTTAAAATATTAAACTTGCAGGACGTTTTAATGATACAAAGACCTCTTATATACCAAAAGATCAAGGCAAATTTGGTTTCTCATGTCATGACCCCTTTAATGAAAAAAAAAGACAAACATAGTTACTTAGAATATAACGAAACAAAAACACAGGGAGAGAAGCACAGAACATAACACATGTGAAGACTGACAAAGAAACCAGGGAAAACAAGGGCTTAAATACACAAGGGAAAACAAGGGAATGAGGAACACCTACAAAACTAACAGGAAAGGGGAACTAAACAAGAATTTCAACATAAAAATCAAGGAGTCTCTGGTAAGGCAGACGGAACCTGGTGTCTCTGGGGGGAGCAGGCGGCGCCACTGGAGGACGAGTCTCTGGGCGGAGCCGTGGAAGACTCTGAGGGCGGAGCTGAGAGAGGCTTAAGGGGTGGAGCTTTGGAAGGCTCGAGGGGGGAGCCATGGAAGGCGGAGCCGTGGGAGGCTCGAGGGGCGGAGCCATAGAAGGCAGAGCCATGGGGGGCTCCTGGAGTGACTGGTAAAATACCTCTGGAGCCAAGAACACTGGCAGAGACTTGGGAACGATCTCTGTGGTTGTGAACATTGGCAGAGACTTGGGAACGACATCGGTGTTCGTTGGCCGTGGTGGGCTTGAGCTGGTTGGCCGTGGCGGGCGTGGATGCTGGCTCGTTGCCCATGGTGGACGTGGGCGCTGGCTCGTTGGCAGTGGCGAGTTTGGGCTTGGTGGCGGGCGTGGGCTCATTGGCCGTGGGCTCGTTAGCCATGGCGGGCGTGGCCGCTGGCTCGTTGGCCGTGGAAGGCTTGGAGTAAGGAGCCGTGGAAGGCTTGGAAGAGGCAGGTGTGGGCGCTGAATTGTTAGCCGTGGGCGCTGGCTCATTGGCCATAGCGGGCGTGGCCGCTGGCTCATTGGCTGTGGCGGGCATGGGCTTGATGGCCATGGCGGCCGTGGGCGCTGGCCGTGCAAGGCTTGGATGCAAGGAGCCGTGGAAGGCTTGGATGAGAATTCCAACATAAAAGTCAACGCAAAAAACAGGGACTACGTGACAACTTTTAATAATAATAATAATTAAACAATTATTAAAAACACTGGCATGGTCTTTAGGACATTTAATTGCCAAATAAAAACACTTATTTTACTACAAAATTCCGAATGTTGCTTCATTTTACATCTATCCATCCATCTTCTATAACCGCTTGTCCTATGTAGAGTCGCGGTAGTACTGCAGCCTATCCCAGCTGTCTCAAGACAAAATCAGGTAAACACCATAGATAGATGTCCAGTCCATCACAGGGCTTAGTTTAACTAAATAATATTGAATATATTGTAAATAGTTAATATATTGCCCAGCCCATAATAGCTTGTGCCTTGGCAAGCTACAAATACAGAGTGGGCCAACACTGGTGCATATGTGTGTGTCTTTTTGTGCAATATGTGTTGTAGAGTGTTATAGACTGATTTAAAGTGTGTGTGCAGGATAAGTCATAATCTGGCATTTAACCATACATATGTTATTTCCTGGCAGCTAGTTGTGATGACATTTACATATGATCAGACACACAGAGGGGTTTTATTTATTTGCAGTGAATTATAAAGACACCATCTGCACACAGTGGATTAAAGCTACCAAAGACACATATCTGCAAAGGAAGAGTTTCATGGCCTGAACAATGTTAGATTAGTACAAATTATTTCTCAATTTACCGTAATGATGGAGCTGCTCAGCAGAAAAGATTGAGAAGACAGACAAACTAATGAGATGATAATTTGTGTGTGTGTGTCTGTGTGTGTGTGTGTGTGTGTGTGTGTGTGTGTGTGTGAGAGAGAGAGAGAGAGAGGAAAAAACATACCTTTACAACCAATTAACAGATTCAAAAAAAAAAACCAACCAGTATAATACACTTAATTTACAAAAGTTTTCAAAACAAACCTTGAATCCTCCAAATTTGTTCACATAAAAACTCATCAACTCCCCAAAGATAATAAAAAACATCACATTGTTTGTAAGGCATATTAAGCATATTCCAAAGTTAGTCTTTACAAGACATTTAACCATTAAAACAGGGTCTATTCCCTCTCCCCTTCCACTATATTTTTTCTAGAACACCAAAATTGCTAATTTAGTCAAACATACAGAAAATTTAAAATAAACACTTTGTTTTTTTTATCAACTGAATACTTTGGACCATAAATATACAAATTGAGACTAAAATTACCCATTAGCTTCAACAATTTACAAATTCTGAATTATTTCTTTGACGACAACATTGCATGAACACATGAAATACTCTCAATTTCACCACAGAGAGGGCATCCCTTCCCTTCTAAAGAATCTAGCCGTGCTATGTGTCTGTTTGTAGCTAATATCCTATGTACAATTCTCCACTGGGGATCTCCTACTCATCTCTTAATGGGTCTTTGTACAGGGACTGCTAGCTTCCTTTCGTGGAACCCCAACACATATTATATAGAGGACCATCTTGGTTAAATCAACGAAGAAAAAAAAAACAACAACTCTGGAATATTCATTGACAGCAAATTAACAGAAACTTCCTCTAGAACTTCTTTTTTTAAAACAAATTTTAAGTTCAGGGAAAGAATATAACTATGTGCAGGGTTTAAAGAAGTAGTGTTAGGGAAGACTCTCACTGATACTGGGAGTGCAGCCTCTAAGCCCACTCTCTAGCCAATTATTTTGCTTCTAGCCATCTACATCCTCTTCTAAGATCAAGTATTCTAGACACTCCAGCAGAAACCAGAGCAGATCTAATGGTGTCAGAGCATATAGTCTCAGTGAAAAAAAAAGATAATTACAAAATAAGGGTTCTTCAAATGTCCACATACCAGGATTGTCCCACTCTCTTAAGAGAGAAAAAGATTGTCATATTTCTAAAATTCCAAGAGCTCCCAGTGACATTCTTTTTATTTTCATTGCAAACAATTGTCTATCAGGCCCATTCTTCCAGCCTTGCGCAGAAGGGCACATGCAACATCCATCCAGACATGATGTTGATGATAAAGGAGGTGCTGAGCAGTCAGTAAATGAAAAGATGGCAATCTAGATCTTATATCAATGAGTCCTTGGCCACCTTCCTGCATAGGCAAGTAGAGGACAGTCGGCCTTAGCCAGTGCTGCCCTGACCAAAAAAAAATCCACTAGTGTCCTTTGAATTGCTCCAGTAAAATGTATTGGTGGATCAAGAACCATACATCGATGCCAAAATATTATAAATTGTTGGTAATCAGTGCTCTTCCCCTATATGACAACTGGGGTAGCAACCATTTCCATCTAGACAAATTAACATGGACTGTCTCCACTAACCCCTCCCAAGTTTTTCTTTTTAATATCATCTTGACCAAGATATATACCCACATATTTAAAGCCTATTCTGTTCCACTGCACATTCATAGGAAGTTTAGGCAAAAAGTACTATTATTCTTAGATCCATACCAAAGTGCTTCTGTTTTTCCTCAGTTAAGTTTGGCTGAAGGAGCCATTTCATACACCTCTAAGATTTCCTTTAGGTGTTTTACATCTTCTATATGTTCAATGATTACAGTCACATCGTCAGCATAAGCAGAACATTTAATAGGTAGTTTTCTTAAACTTCTAGCTATAACTATACCCTTTAATTTTTTATGCATCAAACAAAATAATGGTTCAGTTGCCAAACTATAAATTTGTCCTGACATTGGTCAACCTTGCCTCATTCCATTTCACATTTATACTGGGACACTCAAACCACCTCCTACTTTAATCAAACATGAACCACCTTCATACAACATTTTTATCCATGACAAAAAAATATTTCCAATTCCAAAACATTTAAGAACATGATACATTAAACAGGTATTGTGATCAACACGATCAAAAGCTTTCTCTTGATCTAGAGAAAAAAGGCCAAAATCAACACTGTACACCTCTGAATAGTTTTAAATATCCCTCATTAAAACAGGTTGTCATATATAGATATTTTGGGTATACAGTATGATTGGTCTTCAAATATTAAATTCTCTAAATAATTTTTAACCCTATTAGCAGTGCACTTAGAGAATATCTTATAGTCAGAGGTAAGAACAGCCACAGGCCTCCAATTCTTAAGCATACATAAATCTCCTTTTTTGTAATAAGATAAAGAACTGCTCATTGCCAGCTTTTAGAGAGTATCTTCAATTTGATAACTTTCTTTTAAAACACTAAAAACATCTTGTTCAATTACTCACCAAAAAGCTTTATAAAACTCTGCCGGTAGACCATCAATGCCTGGTGTTCTTCCTAAGCAAAGCTGATTTACATCTTTGTCTAAACATTGTTCATCTCACTTGTCCAGCACTGGCCGGTCAACAAAAAGTTAATTATCATTTGAAAGACAAGACCCAGAGTCCTCTTTTGCAAATATATTAGAATTAAAATCCACCGTAAGTCTTCTTATCTCTTGAGGGTCTGAGGTAATTGTCCCATAAAATTTATAAGACATTGTATAAAATTAGGATAAGTACATTGCTTTTCCAAATTAAAGAAAAATGTTGTGGGAGCATCCATATCTTGCACAGACATAAAACATGCTCTAACCAAAGCTGCTTTAACCTTTTCTTGTAACATTTCACTTAATTCTTGTTTTTTATTAATAAATTATTTTGTAAGCTCTGTATGATTCTCCGCAACCACTGATGAGCCTTGATTCTCAGTAGCATGCTCTTTGTGCGTACAGGTAAAATGTTTATGTCCAATGTCTCCACACATAAAACATTGCAAACTTTCCATACTTGCATACACCATATATGTGCTCTCTCCATGAAACACAAAAAGATACATCAATTGTTTTATCAGGAGATGTAAAAAAAATTTAACTTGTCTTCTAAAAGACATCACATGTTTGAGTGAGGTGTTTTTACATCCAAGTTGAATAGTTTTCACCCCACCTGCAATTTTACAGACTCTAGTCAGCTCTTTAATAATTACATCATTACCAATTTACGGTGGTATATTTGAGACAGTAAATTTTATAGCCAATGTAGATAAAGGTGTTACATGCATGTATGTTGCCTTGACCAAAATTCCGCTGTCTTTACTAGATTTTCACTTTTTATTCATTCTAGAGATTTATGTTTTCGTGACCAACCTGCTCCGCAAATGCTAGGATCTCCGGTACGCACCTGAAACCATTTTGGAGGCGATGCTTCCCCCAAAGGGGTAGACGTCATTCTACCTCACAAACACACGGTGCGACAAAAACCCCCCAAAACAACTACCCTCAAGTCCTCAACTAAAAAAGACCTCATAAATGCTCACAGAAAAAAAGGTAAAGTAGATAAAACCGCTAGAAAACAGCTCAGCAAACGCTCTCCCACACGCACCTCTCACACACCATGCTCATTCCCAGCATGCAAGATAGAGAGAAAGAGAGAGAGAAGCCTATGATTGTGTTTCTGGTTTATTAGAACCAGATCAGTCTTATTATGTTTTAATGACTTTGGCCCACCACAGTTGCTAGGAGATTTATTTCTTGTTAGTAAATTAGCAGCTGTGGTTTATCAGTGTGTGTGTGTGTGCCTGTGTCATGGGGCACAGTGCACCACTTCATCAGATAAAATAACCTCATTTAGGTGCATCTCTCCACCAAAGACCAATCACAGGCCAGAGTCTGATGGGGCTGGGATTTTGCCCGCTGTCGCCTTCTTTCATTCAGTCTCTCTCTTCCCCTCCTTTTGCTATAGTAATAATTTTGTCCAGCTTGCTGTCTAGTCATAAGTGGGCATTTGGAGAGATGGAGTCCTATATCAAGGAAATAGGGTAGTCAAGTCATGTTTATTCGTAAATCTAATTTTTAAAACAACAGTTACAAAGCAAAAGTGCTGCAGCTGAGGGATATATGGGGGTTTCTTCAACTTCGGGCCAGTTCATGTCCCAGGGGTTGATTTTCATATAAACATACATATTTCAACACTTTTCTTTTTGTTATATGAGGGTCTCCTTAAAACTGAATTGGAAACGTTGGTCAAACTTTATAATACATTTACATTTATGCATTTGGAAGACACTTTTATCCAAAGTGACTTACAGTGCAATTATTACAGGGACAAACCCCCCGGAACAACCTGGAGTTAAGTGCCTTGCTCAAGGACATAATGGTAGTGGCCACCACCACTCCCACATTAGGTGTCTACTACATACAATGTTCTAATTGTGTAACTACATGTTGTTCTGCAAAATTCTAACAAAATTTGCATTTGCTGCTACTGAGGCTGAGGTATGGCTAGTGTTAGGCATAGGGTTAGGTTTAGGATTAGACGTGGGACTGTGGGATTCTTCTATTAACCCTCTGGGGTCTGAGGGTGTTTTGGGCCCTGGAGAAGTTTTGACATGCCTTGACATTTGTGCTTTTTCAGTTGCTTAAAAAGAGTGAAAGAGGTCCCCGGATACACCGTCGCCTGGTCCTCAGCCACTCCTCTGCTGGCGGACGTCAGCGAGTCCTCCGACACCTGGTGGACGGTAACTGCTTCTCCGATTCCTGGCAGATGACAGTGGTTCCCGCAACTCCCAGCGGACGGCTGTGGCTCCTCCGTCCCCTGGTGGATGGCTTCGGCTTCCTGGCAGACGGCATCAATGAGGACTCCACGACAGTGCATCCCTCCTCCTTCCACCTTTCGGCACCAGCGTAACGGGTAAAGGAATGGACGAGGTGGAGGTGAGAAATGGCTGAACATTCAATTTAAAGTTTGATGATATAAATGAACTTAATACAACATAAAACATAACACAAACACAGACACACATGCAGCGCGGTCAGGTGCATCTCTCTCTCTCTCAAATTGGTGTCTCTGGCTCCTCTTTATCTGGCTCTCCCATTGATCATCTGATTCAGCTCCGGTTATGCCCTCCTCCTCATAATACTGCTCTCCCAACCGATTCAGGCCGGGACACCACTGGACTGACCTAATCCCACCCATCTCTGGAGGGGAGACTCTGCCATTCAGGCTGTTCTGTCAGCAGGCAGTCCACCCTGCATCTTAGGAACCTGGGGGAGAGACGAGGGGATGTGTGGGTAGAGGGAAAGGGTGAGCGAGAGACACAGAGAGCCGATTCCCGGAAACGCTGTCGCCCGGTCCTCAACTGCTCCTCCGCACTCTGGCAGACGACAGCTCTCCCACTGCATCTCCCCTTGTGGAAGGCAGCAAGTCCTCTGGTCCCTGGCAGACAGAAATGCTCCTCTCCTTCTTCGGCGGATGGTACTGGTTCCTCTGGCTCACACCTGGCTTATGGCAGCAGCAAGGTCGCCGCAACAGCACATCCCTCCTCCCCCCCAGGTTTTGGCACCACTGTAACAGTTAAAAATGGGAGGCGGTAACTGGCTTAACAGTCAACATAAACTTTAATGACGTAAATCAACATAAACAAACATAAACCCACAAACACACACACAGCGGTGTGTGTCTCTCTCTTTCTCTCTCAAACTGGCACCTCCAGCTCATCTTTATCCTTCACCCAGTAATTCGGTTGATTTAACACTGGGCGTCCATCATTACAGCTGGGCCACACCTTCCTCCTCATCACATTACTCTTTATTTATATTTATACAGAATTTTGCCATTAAGGTGAAGATTTTTACTAAATAATTAACTGAGGTGATATTATTTTAACACAGGAGACTGAACACAGTAGAAATTATAATTCAGTGGATGATTAAAATTGTATAACATGTAGGCTATGCACCCAGAACTGCTACCCAGCTTGACTTGGAGATTATAGATACTAAAGTGTAACAAATAAATACAATAATGTACTTTTGATCAAATCTATTACTCTTTATATTAACATATATATTAAATATAATATTTCTCCAGTTGTCAATCACGTGAACAGCAGAGCAAAAGGCATTTACACTTAACTTGGCTGTTTACCTGGATTTATACAGTTAATCAGCCCGAAGTAGCTGCGATAGCTGCGTGGGGTAAATGCAGAAATACTGTTCATATGACCTTCACATTACTCAGAAAAGCTTGCATTAGCATTAGAGCCACAACTTACCTCAGAGTGCTGCCATAAATTGGAGTTTCAGTTTTAATCTTGAAATATCTGCTTATCTTGGTGTGAAATTAAGGCATTGCATGATGAAACTATTCTTTTTTTCACTGTGCAGAATGAAGAAAGTGTTTCACTTAGTTAGAGAGCATGAAGCTACAGCAGTGTGCATTCGGCTTGAGTGACAAACCTTGACAGCATGCTCAGCTGTGTGAACTTCTGCTATCGTAAACATCCCATCCAATAATCTCTCAATAAATTACACATTAATTAAAATTAAACACAGGAATATAACAAAAGGAAAGAAGTTAAAGTAAATGTTTTCATTAGAAATTTACTTGAGTGAGAGTAAAAAGTAATGAGAGTAATGTGGCTCGGGATAGGGAAGTTTGGGGCCCCCTGCTGGAGCAGCTGCCCCCGCGACCCGACTTCGGATAAGCGGTTGAAGATGGATGGATGGATGGATGGATGGAGAGTAAAAAGTACCTAATTATAAACCTACACTTAAGGTAAAATTTCTCCCAAAAAGTTACTCAAGTAAATGTAACGGAGTAAATGTAGCAAGCAAGTCAAGACTTGAGCTAAATTTGTCATAGAAGTTTAAAAGTGTTTAAACTCCCCGATGCAATGTGGGGCCATCGCTGCATCCGAAACCAGGGAGTCCTTGCTGCCCTTCGAAGGGGAAGCCCATGATAAAAATAAACATGAGTTAGCTCGCATGCATTTTAACGGAAGAAACCCTGCTGCACTTTGGAAGGAAGAGTTCCAGAGATTCTTGGGTCAAATTTAGCAGAGGAAGCAGAGAATGAACATTGCATCTAGTGGTTTTGAGGTGTTTGGAGATATGTAGCCCTGGCGGAGGGTATTTAGACATCGGATGAGCAGGTCTTTGGTGAGGGGTAGCCTAGCATCGGTATTTCAGATGAAGTTCACTTGCAGAGGCAGGGAACGGTTCTGGAGTAGGAGAGATGAAAATGGTAGAATGGAAGGGGATAAAGTGAAGAGGGGAATGGTTCTGGAGCGGGGTCCTCCCTTAGGGGCAGCCTCACGTGGGAATCCACTCTATTGGCCCATGGATAGGAGTAGAAGGATGATGTTGGCAGAAAGAATAGGTTGCGTTGAAAAACAAAGGTGTCTGGAACATATGTGAGACAATGTCAGGAAATGTGCTTGCATGGGCATTTGTGATATGAACAGGCTGAATCCTTGGGCACAGGACTGCACAGAGTTCAATGGTAGAGCGTGCGATTCGTGTGAGAATGTTTATGCTGAATTTTACAGAGCTCGCTTGAAGCTGTGAGCGGCTGGATCTTCAGGCATGGGCCTGCACGGCATTCGATGGTAGGATAAATGGGATGAATCCTCGAATCCTCACACAGCGTTTAACAGGATGGGCCCATGTTTTCGTGTGAAAAGTATACACTGCAAATAAGCAAGAACTCACTCTGCAGTATGAATGGGTTGAGAACAGCATTCGACGTGAGGTCATATGGTAGGCTATGTTTGAATGAAATTGATTGATGCAGAGATGCAGGCCCAAGGTGAACCATTTAGACAGCCCGATTGTTGTCAGTTGCTAGGTGGATGATGGTTAATTTAGTATGAGTGGCATAATGGACAGCACATTTGTGCTGCTTAGGGATGTGTTGAGCCAATAGAAAACATAGTAATAAGGTAAACGAAAGTCTGCGGATGCCTGAACATTATTATTTGCTAGATGAAATGTTGGGAACATGCTTGCGTGTGCATGCTATCAACGTCATTTAAAGTTGGTTTGTCATGATATTAGAAGGTGCCTGAAATTGAGTGCCCAGGTGAATACCATAGTCTAATGTTTATTAACTTAAGCGCATGGTTTGGAGCTTTATAGATTGTTTTCCAATGTAATGTGAGTCATTTCATGACTCTATATTATTAGTACAGGGTGTCTCGTCTTGTATTGTTGATGACGTATGAAATCGTAGGAGTTTGTGCCTGAGAGTTGGATTTAATAGATACTGTAAGAGCACCGTTTACAGTAGTGTAGTGAATAAAACAACTTGTTTATATTAATGAATTGTAATAAATTCTACAGAAAACTTAAATATTGGTGTGTAAAGCATGGTGCCAAGCTGAATCATTCGGTGTCGATTTAAACCTGTTATTTTAAAGTTGCGTGGAGCGTTTAAACACTTTTAAAATCATGTAGCAATTAAGTTGTATGGTCAAGCTTGTAATACAAGTTTGTAATCCAAATGATTCAGACAAAAGTAGAGAAAACTGTCTGTAAAATATATAATAGATTTATTTTACCTGCATTAAGCATTTGCCCTGACCGGAAGAGGGAAAGCCATGTTATAGTGTAAAGATGAGTGGAAGTTTGTAGAAGTACTTGCTTCGTCTGCACAGCGAGGCATTCTCAAATGCTGAGAGGCGAGACAAGTTTGCGGGATGATTACGAATGTGTTGGGATGTGACGCATGATCCGCCTCTTGCAGAGCGGATATATTCGGCCAGAGGCTGTATATAACTGCAGTGTGCTGTGGAATGATCAGAGAGACTGCTGCGCTGCAACGCGCTCATACTAAAATGTCTGCATTGGTTTGAAAAGAAGTTGTAATTAGAGTATTTCTAATACTCTAATTAAATAACAAGTTCGCTGTGCACTCGGCAAATCGCACAACGAAGGGCACTTTGAAGTGAGAACAATCGTAATATACATTTTAGAAGATGACGAACAGAATCGCTGAATGGATCACACCCTAAACGAGCTGCGTGGCGAGGTAATGAGGCTGATAGGAATCACCTATGCAGGAGAACCAGATTAAAATTTTGGAGAGCATTGGAATGATGATTGAATTAAATAGTTAATAGATAACTCGAGTGGCATGAAGGGTGGTAAGTTTAGACAAGATAACGTATTAGCAGTCGTGGTAGAGGTCAATACTGTAAAAACAAATTAGCTGCTGTTGCAGCTTCGTTTGAATAATGAGATTGTTTGAATGGAAGAGCTGTTCTGGTGAAGGCAAATGAAGTTGCATCCGATGATCCGAGTCACTTGCATGGGTCTGAAGACTCGACGCCATGTAGAGGTAAGCAGCTTTTTCTATACTCTTACTCTGGCGGTGTGATTGGTCAGAATTAATGACCTTGCTCATCCTGTACCTAGTTTATCAAACTCATTTTGCAAACATGGCACCACAATCAATGAGATCGCACTTTTGAAAATGGTGTTTTTTGCAATTCTATTTAGTAGCGATTGGTATAGAGTAAGAGTAGTGTTTCAGTTTTACTATTTTTACTGGTTTTCTTTCTTTTCATTTCAGTCTGTCTTTTATCTTGCATGTTTGTGGTGCTCCAGATGTTTTGTGTGTCTAATATCAGCTATCTGTTGCCATTGGCACAGGGCATTATGGGATTGAAATACTCGCTGAGCTATGAAGAAATTCTCCATGCAGTCAGGCAGCATGTGGAGAGCGTGTGTGTGTGTGTAACTGGCATGCTAATGTGTCAAGCTTTTACCAGGATCCTGTGACCTGGTTTTTAAGAAGTCCTGGTGTAAGAGATTGCGTTTGTTTTCTGTGGTCTTGAGATGGAGCGAGGCGACAGGGTCCCTGAGGCAGGGAGGTGGGACAGAGGATGTAGATTGGATTTGTTTGGTGTGGAAGATGTGGTGTGGTGTGGAGTGTATTTGCAGGTAGAGAGAGCATCATTCAGTTAACATGAACACACAAATCTTGTTCTGACCCCATTTTAAATTCGGAAAAAGCTGCAAAGTCGAAAGTATGCATATGCACTAGGATATTTAATACAGTGCTTCTCAACTGGTGGGTTGCAGGTAAAAAAAACAATGCTAAACACAAATAATAAACTGTAACCTGTAGACATTGACCAAAAAACATGTGGCTCTATAGTGCTGATACCTGAGTATGTAGATGGCATGAAGAGATGGTCCAAGGTTAGTTAAGTTTATATCATTAACAACTTTAAATTGATATGACAGCCAACAACTACACAATTTGAGCGTGAAATTCATTTTTACTCAAAATAACACATAGATGGTTGTTGTTCTTCATCTGGATCACTGGCTTTGGTAAGTTTTACATTGCGTCTCGAGACCAGAATCAGAAAACAGGCAATTAGAATCATCATGGTGCCGCCCAGTGTTTGCTCAGGAAAACTGTGGAAAAGACCAGGGCATTTTTTCCAATAACGATCGATCTTAGCGGTTAAGAGCCTTTTCTACAAACATTCGTTCATTTTT
The DNA here is from genome assembly GCF_025860055.1 of Xyrauchen texanus. Taxonomy (NCBI): domain Eukaryota; kingdom Metazoa; phylum Chordata; class Actinopteri; order Cypriniformes; family Catostomidae; genus Xyrauchen; species Xyrauchen texanus. The sequence goes on from NC_068296.1 coordinate 36,365,763, forward strand.
ATGTGCATTTCCCAAAACTGAACTTAACATGATCGAGCAAGGGCACGCTTTAAATGCTACTTAAGAGAGTCACTGTCCATGTGACAGTGCTGAAATGTGACCATATAATGCTGCTCGTCATTGAAACCAAAATCATTTGTAATTTACCTCGCTAATATTTGTTTAAAAATATTTTCTTAAATTTTAGACCTAATTAACTACAAGTTGTTTTACAATAACTTTGTGTATAACAATCTATTACTTTTATACAATCTGTTTCCATAATCAGGCGTGCATGTGTAATATTTTGTTTTCACACATTTCTCACAATATGAAAGCTTACAGGATTAGTGAAGACAGTGGAGGCCCTGTGTATGAGCCTGCTAATTACAAGCATTCATTGAAAATTATGAGGTTCACTGTGTTATCACGCAGTGCAAAATAAGGAGACGTTTAGAAGATGCGCTTTAGGGACATTCACCAATAAAGCGGAGGTCAGGTCTTTACTCCCAAAATTGATAATGGTGAAAGCAATGCTGCATGTGTGGTGCTACACAACTTGTAGTGCTTGCGAAAGCACCTTTAGATGTCAAATAAGAGATAAGGATTAGTAAAAATATTCTGACAATTTTCATGCAGTCATTGACTTTTTTCTTCTATCACTGATTTTAATTTATACAGTTGTCTGCATCAGTCATGCCACCACTTTGCAGTTACCAACGTTATTTGTATACTAATTAATCTATTCATCCATTTATATTGATTTTTTATGCAACTAATTTATGCCTTTTGTTATTATTATTATTATTAGGCTTGTCTGTTAAAATAAAAATAAATAATACGTAGGTATACTGATCTTAGAGTTTTAGCATAAAGTGTAGCTTTAGGTTTCTAAACTGTATCAGGTGTAATTGTGCATTTGTCCTGCAGGTGTCTGTCTATGTGCTTAAGCTTCTCTTAACGCTGTACGAGTATTTCAGAGAACTTGTAAATCTATGAGCATTTTCAAGTACTAAGTTACGATGCTTTTCGGAAATGGGCTGCAAAATTAAGATGAATCATAAGATGGATTCTACGATATACTTAGGCTTATGATACTTTTAGGAAATGGAGCCAATGTTGGGAGAGTATGTTTGGGGCAAAACTTAAAAGATATGTTGATGCAAATTTGCATGTCACTTGGTAATATGGCTAACATATAATATATATATATATATATATATATATATATATATATATATATATATATATATATTTAAGCAATATTGCATGAGCAAGAGTGCGATATGGCCCTACACCTACAATGGCACTGCTGTGATTCGGCCACAGGCTGAGTGCTGTAGGTAATCACAGCAGTGCTGATTTAGGGCAATATAGCACAATTGCGAGTGTGATATTGCTTATATACAACAGGTCAATGAACAAGTGAAAAATTAGTACGGTCATAAAAACGCATTTGTGCATGGAACTAATTTCTTACGCGACAGATCAGAATCTGCTATTGCTAGTTCAAAACAAATAATGTGTCCATGCCTTGGTTTGTAATTCAAAAATGTCACTTCAGAAATAGTATCACGACTTGTGCTGTTTCTACCAAGTTATTGAATTAACAAGGACGTGTGTGTGTGTGTTTGTGTGTGCACATTTCACTCCGGAGAATTATCGACCTGGAGATTTGTTGGAGTCTCGGATGGGATTTCGGAGTAAGGACAACGTGAGGCTGATTACTGATGCTGTTCCCTCGGTGCACTCGATGGAATCAAGTCCACCATCAAAGTTTACACTGGATTTTGGTGCGGGCGGGACTGGAGGACCAAGTGCTAACGTTAGCAGACATTCTGTTCAACGAAAACGAGCACTTAGCAGAGTAAGTCTTACTTTTAATTATTTTAACTCTTAATTTGTGTAATTTCGTAATAATAATAGTATAATATTTTTATATATTTTTTATAATATTAAATATTTAATATTTATTTAGTATAATAATACAGAGAGAGGGAGAGAGACTGAGCTTTAGGACAGGTTGTCGTAACGTAATTGTCTGCCTTCTGAAAAGAATTTAGTAGTTTGCACAATGCTATAGCTATTGGCAGGAAGCTAGCCCAACTCTCCCGTTTCCCCCGCAAACTGTTCTCCCGCCGCCCTCCCGTCTGATTTTGTATCCCCGTAGGCTAACGTTATGCTCTCCAGTAAATTTCAAGGACCAAATTATTATAGGCCTGTGGGCCATCATAGGCATGTTCGTCCACACCGGAGAACTCGGTTTCTTCATTCGCATCCATTGTAACCTGAGCTTGAGCTTGACCAGACTCCCTTGGCCATCGTCACTTCCGGTTAGTGCTTTATAGACGCTGAAGTTATTTTATCACAATTTATCTCAAAATATCGTTAATGGCTAAATATATATTACTTCAGTTCAGAAAATCTAGTTGTTTTATCATCAACATACACTATGCTATATAGGGGTGTCCAACCTGCATGTTGCTCTTTAAAGATATTTCCTAGCTTTAGTAGTTGTATTACAAGCGATCATGAAGAGCTGTTTTATGTAAACACTAGCTGGCAAGGATTCACTTCACGTAACTGGCACATATTACACACAAAAATTATCTTTTGCCACCACCTGCTGGTTAACATATGTAATAAAATAAAAAAAAGATAAACAGAAGCTCTTAACACATATGCACTGCTCTTACACTTAAGTTTAGAATGGCACAAGCGGAGTGACACACACACAGTGAAGCGTTGGGGTGCTGATGGTGTAAGACCATCATTGCTCATGGAACGTCTTTCGTCCAATCAGATTCGAGGACCGGAAGTAACTGTTGTATATATACTTGCAAAAAATGTGTGTATAATGTGTGACCATAATAAAGTGTTAGGCCAGTAAATCACACTGCTGTTGTTTATACATTTGCAAAATTGTACATTTTCTTATAGAGCCTATGTCTTGATGTTAATCATTTTGCATATTGTTTGGCCTATGCAGTTCAGAAATTTCATTAATTTCGATGTTTGATTTTAACAAAAACAAATGTTACGACAATTTTGGAACTGTGTTGGGTCACCACTTGAGATCCAATGTAAAATCTAGGTCCTGGAGTGAAATCAGTTGAGAACCAAAATAATAATTTTATAGAAGTATCAGTATTGCATCGGTATTGACGATATTGGACCTGAAATTATTGCTATCAGATCTAAATAAAAATAAGTGGTATCGCCCAACCCTAGTAAAAAAGTGTGAATTTGCGCTTTGAGTTTAATTAAAAGAAATTAAGATTCTACCAACATAAGATGCTAAAGCTTAGAAAAAGATATTATGAATATATCATATTGATTAAGTAAATAGATGCAACTATTGTTTACACAAATTTGTATTATTATTATTTTATTACGCAAATTTTACTCTAAACACGGGATGTGTCTTTGGCCTCCTTGCTTTAAAAGCTTTTCAGTTGGAAATGCATACTGTACAGTCAGTGCAAATACTGTGTTGTGCAAAAGTCTTTGGCACATAAGATGTTTCACAAAAGCATGTCTTATGATGGTTATTTTTATATTCAGCTTTAGTGTGTCAATAGGAAATATACATTTTAGACTCCAAAACTTTCCTTTTGCAAATAGAATAGATAAACAGGGAGCCCTGCAACAGATGTCATAGCCCCGACAGAGTCCCACACTGAACATCAAATCAGTCTGGCATTATATAAAGTGACAGAAGCAATTGAGACCAATTCTCCAAGAAGCTTGGAACATCCTATCTGCCAACAACCAAGAAAAACTGTTTCTAGGTGTACCTAGGAGAATTGGTGCTGTTTTAAAGGCAAAAGTGGTCACACCAAATATTGATTTAGCATTTTTATGTTTACTAGACTTTGTATGACATTAACTGCTAAATACAAATTATTTATGGCATTATTTTTGAAGACATCCTCGCTATGCAGCATTTTTCACAAGTGCCTAAAACTTTAGCTTATTACTGTATTGATTAGCTTGTTTTCTGTTTGATGCCTTACCTGAACCTGATTACTCATGCTGTATGCATGACAATGCAGTGTGCATGTGATCCTACTCTTCCCACACACGCAGTCAGGGAGCAAGGAAATGCTGCACACTCGTTAATAAAACTGGAGTTTTACTTCTGCTTCCAGAGAGAACAACACATGCATCGCAATAACTAATGACACGAGTGAGGAAACACAGCTGCAACTACAAACAAAGTAAGATGAGAGGTGCAGTTAGCTCCAGCTGTGATGCCCTGGATAAATGATAATGATCACATAAAGCTAGTCTGTGCTGATCCAAAGATAAAGTGTTGTAATTGCACTAACTAAACAATAGAACAGAATTCAAACTGCCACTTTAATAACTGCATGTGTTTGGGGTGAGACAGAGAGAGAATTGTTGAAAAACAAATCTGGGGAGTTGGAGGCATAAGCAAAAGTCTCCAATCACTCTCCATTTAATCTCAATGCTGTCTAGGGAAACATTTTGTAACTGTTATTTTTCATTCCTATGCCTTTATTTACTGGCTAGTGATGATGAAACATTGAGTGTGTGTTGGATAGTGTTGATGACGGGTTCGTCAGTGTTATGATAGCAGACTAATATCAGCCTGAAACAATCAGCCAGATCAATTTAACCACCTAGCCATCTGACAGCCATCACACCCTCTATTTCAAAACATTACAGCTTAATATTACATCTGCCCCTCACTGGGAACCTCTTTATGTGTCTGTTTATATGAGAGGGGGATAGTGTAATCAATCAGTATCTGTGAGGTAATGTTAAAGCTCATAAATAAATCTCCAAATTAAAGGGTCATGAGACCGCAAACCTGTGCAATTTTTAGGGAATGTTCAGGAAACCTGTTAGTGAACATTCTTTATTTTTTCAATTCCATTTGAGAATGCTAGTGGCGCAGAAATTACATACCACCTCTAAATAGAATAACTTTTTCTCACAGCATCAAGGCTCCACATTTATAAATATCAACTTGCATAAATAAATCCATTTAAAATACTCCTGACAAAACCATTTACCATTGTGTTAATCAAGTAGTTGGGAAGTATTAAACGAAAAGTAGAGATGCTACTAACGTAACTAAACATTTCTGTAACATGGCAGTACCTCAGCTATTTTCAAGAAGCGCTGTTGTAGTGCTCTACGTTTAGGAGCGGGTTTTGTTATTAGTAATAATTAATAATTATCAAAGATAATTATCAATTATTAAAATCAATAGAATATTGATTAGAATCAATGTTAGCTTTTTAATCCTTTAACTCAACAATCACCAAAGATAACCATCAATTAACAAATTCAATAGAATATTAATTATCAAAGATAATCATTATTATAATCAATGGAACAATTATTAGAATTAACACTAGCTTATTGATCCTATTGAATTCAACAATCTAAAGTGTAAATTATCAAAATCAATAGAATATTAATAAGGATTAATATTGCCGGGGCACCACCCTGGAATCAAGGACTACTAACCAGACAGTATAACAGACTCAATATTAGATTGTTCTCTCAGGAATATCGACAACAGGACAACATTGTCATTCAAAAGGAAACAACAAAGGCTTGAATCTGAGCACTGGCATCCCCTGCCAGCCATGATGGTGGAAATACACAACAGTCCAACATGGTTGGATTACAACACAGCAAAATTTTATTTGTGATAACAGTACGTTACATTAATTCTTTGTGTATTAGTAGCAGCAATGAGCAGTCTCGGCGGTCTGTAACTGTATAAGCAATTTCCTTTATACATAAGAATAACACACTATAATATTCTATCTCTGTCCAGACGTAAACCTCTTACTTGGATCATGTGAGGACGCAGTTAGAATGTTTGTTCATCCGTCCTTTAACTCCGACTCGGTTACTCGAGGCTCATCTGATGACGGGAGTCCGTTTCCTCGCTCTGTCGGTGGGTGGTAAGGCTGCTGATTCTCGATGGGCTGGCAGAGAAATCAGTGACGTCGACTTGGTTGAATAGGCAAGAGAAATCTTCTTCCTTCACTTCTGTAGGCAAACGGATGAAGATGCGGATTGCTCTGTGGTCTTCTTCGGATCCGTTAGATTGTTCGGTGGAACACAGAGTAATCTCAACTCGTCCAGCCAGATGAAGATTGTATGGCCACATTTTCAAGTCGCATATTACTTCCTTGTGCAACAAGGCTACACCTGAGAGCAGTGATGAGCTGCGTCCACGCATGGCAAGTTGCTGGAAGCAACGATGACATCATGGCAGAGGGGCGTTCTGTCGTGCACCTCATCCAATAGGGGTTGAGAATTCAATCCTTTGGAATTTCGCACATAAGTGTAAAGTGAGCAAGGCTTCATGGAATTTGTAGTCTGTTTTAGACTCCTTTTGTTTGATTTTGCTGTGGTTTTTATCAGTAAGATTTATGACTATTAAGATTTTTTTGTAGGCCTCAGTCAGTTTGTTGTTTAGCACAATAGGTCATACATACCACGTAATATTGGAATAGTTACCCCTTAGTTATAAAATACTTACAGTATAAATTATGTGTAACTTTCCAGGTTGTTACCCCTTTATTCCCAAAACTTTGCATATTGTTCCCTTATACCTACACATAAGTAATTTATAGGTACACTATTATTACAAAAAGGTACGCAGAAAATTCAGTGTACTTATGCTGTAAATTGCGGGCTGTAATCTAAAGTGTTACTTGTATTTTATACTATATTAAGTATACATTTACAGAATGTTTAATTTAATACTGTCAACATATATATTGAACCCATGGGCGTCATGGGTTTTGTTTTTAAAAGTGGTGGGGACAATTTGGTACGAAGTAGCAAAACTCATAAATATTAATTGGGTTTTAGAAATTTAACTGTTCATGAGATGGATAGCCTGAGGGAAAAATCTGTTCCTTTGCCTGACGGTTCTGGTGCTCTGAGCTCTGAAGTGTCGGCCAGAAGGCAACAGTTAAAAATTGTAGTAGGCAGGGTGAGTGGGGTGCAGAGTGATTTTGCCAGCCTTTTTCCTCATTCTTGAAGTGTATAGTTCTTGAAGGGGGGGCTACCAATAATCCTCTCAGCAGTCCGAACTGTCCTCTGTAGTCTTCTGATGTCTGATTTCATAGCTACACCAAACCAGACAGTTATTGAAGTGCAGAGGACAGACTCAATGACTGCTGTGTGAACTGTATCAGCAGTGCCTGTGGAAGGTTGAAGTCCCTCAGCTGCCGAAGGAAGTACAACCTCTGCTGGGCCTTTTTCACAATGGAGTCAATGTGTGTCTCCCACTTCAGATCCTGTGAGATGGAAGTGCCCAGGAACCTGAATGACTCCACTGCTGCTACAGTGCTGTTTAGAATGGTGGTGGTGGGGGGGAGGGGGGTGCAATGTTGGGGTGTTTCTCCTAAAGTCCACAATCATCTCCACTGTTTTGAGCGTGTTCAGCTCCAGGTTGTTTTGAATGCATCAGACTGCCAGCCGTTCAACCTCCTTTACATATGCAGACTCATCGTCATCTCGAATGAGGCCGATGACAGTGGTGTTGTCTGCAAACTTCAGGAGCTTGACAGAGGGATCCTTGGTGGTGCAGTCATTGGTGTAGAGGTAGAAGAGTAGTGGGGAGAGCACACATCCCTTGGGGGCACCAGTGCCGATGGTACAGGTGGTGGAAGTGAATTTTCCCTGCCTCACAAGCTGCTGCCTGTCCGTCAGAAAGCTTGTAATCCACTGATAGATAGACATGGGAACAGGGAGTTGGTTTAACTTAGTCCGGAGAATAGTTGGGATGATTGTGTTGAAAGCTGAGCTGACATCCACAAAAAGGATCCTTGCGTATGTCCCCGGTCTGTCCAGATGTTACAGGATATGATGCAATCCAATGTTGACTGCATCATCCACAGACCTGTTTGCTAGATAAGCAAATTGAAGGGGATCCAGAAAGGGTCCAGTGATGTCCTTCAGATGGGCCAACACCAGTCTCTCAAATTACTTCATGACCACAGATGTCAGGGTGACAGGTCAGTGGTCATTAAGTCCTGTGATTTTTAGTTTCTTAGGGACAGGGATAATAATTGAGTGTTTGAAGCAGCATGGAACTTCACACTGCTTCAGTGATCTATTGAAGATCTGTGTGAAGATGGGGGCCAGTTGGTTAGCACAGGAACGAAGGCACGCTGGTGAGACGCCATCTGGGCCTGAAGCCTTCCTTGACATTTGCTCCACACCGAGGCGGCCATCTGCGGCACCATCATTGACACTAATCATGTGTGGATAATGTTAAATAATCTTTTACGGTTTTAGAAATAGTAATTTTTGAAAACAAATTCAAGAGCTCCAATAAATATTTCTAATAATTACTTTGATAAATTAATCTGTACATATAACACTGCTAGTACTGGGATTTTGTTAGTGAGTGGAAAAATACATAAATCAGTAAGCTTATGACAGAATGACTGATCGGTTTCATGGTAAAGTTTACGCCTGTAGTTCTGGGCTCTGGTTTAACCCTTTTGGAATTAACCATGGTTTTACTAAAGTAATATTTTAGTAACCATGAATCTAGTAAACATGATTAATTTTGTGGTTACTATGGCTTTACCACAAATACCAAGGTTAAACTGTAGTAAAACCATGGTTAAATTTCATAAGGGAATGTCGCCCTAATTAAATATACAACTATCAGGTGATACTATTGAATTCTGCAATAACTTCTGATTCAAAGTAGATTCCCAACACTGTTAAGCACTTGCGGTGTTCCTCAAGGTTCAGTGTAAGGACCAATCTGGTTCCTGATACCTATGATATTATGACCTATGCAATCTCTTGTTTATAAGTCCTGTTTAAAAATGTATTTCAAAAGACTTGCATTTACTTAAACCAGCCATTGGAAAATTATGCTTTTTAATGCCTTGTTTAATGGTGAAATATGTAACAATTTTCATTTAGTATTCTCCTTTTTTTGCCAATGTGTGAACGGCTTGTTACGCAACTTAAAAATGAGCCCTTCCTGGACTTCCTAGGTTGCCTATTAAGGCCTGTAGACTGATTATCATGTGAAGGGAGCAGGCCACTTTTGCCGGGAAAATACAAAGTATGTGACATTTATTGAGAGCCTTGCCTCAGACAGTAATCGCTTCTCTTCCGCTATTCAACAGCGACAACAAACTGTAACACTAGGTAACGTTATCTTAGAGATGGAATCCAGCAAACGTCCGGCTCCCAGCACAACACAGAGTAAGCCAAAAAAACTAATACAATTTATCTACTGAATCCTGTCTGTCTAAGCAGGAACTTGATCATGGTCGATAGAAAACTAGAGTGAACATCGGCAGGGCATTTGATTCCTTAAGGGACCTTTGTTCAGTTTTGGGGATCAAACCCAACCCCAAATTGGGGTTCTTCTTATTGGACAGGTAAGCTTACACAACTGCAAAGCATGTGAAATATAGTGCCATAAGGATTGATCATTGTAGTTTTATCTAAACTACAATAACACATGAAATGAATGCTAGACAGTGTAAGATAATGCAAAAAGCACCATTCATTAGTGTAACGTAACTTGGTTATACAGAAAATATATGTATACATTCTATTATTATAAAACAATAGCACATCGATATATCAAAATGTAATTTGTGATGGAATCACATCAATACTGAATTGTATTGTCATCATCCACCAAATTTAGCTAACAGCTATTGATAAAGCTGGCTAGCTAGCTAACGCTGACATAGGCTATCATATAAATGCAGTCAATATTTCATGCAAAAAAAAATTATTACTTCAAACTACAGTCTTGCATAGTCAGACCTATATCCACACTTTGTTTTAGCCCTGTTCCAGCAATGGAGAGTCAAATATAATATACAGTCTCAAAGTTTGTAGTAAAACAATCATAACTGTGTAATTTGAATTATGCTGCCTCATCTGGTAGCATGATGCCGGTGAATCATGTTGTCTCTTTGTACGTTACATCATTGTTTTGGTCAATGCTTGTGTCCCTATGGAGTGTGTGCACAAGTACGAGCAACAGATAGCTGGCTGCAGTTCACTTAACGACCACAGGTGTCATTAATAACAAGGGTTTCTGAATCTTACATACTGCACCTTTAGTGGGATTATGTAAGAGGGGGTAGATAGAATTAGTATATGAGGTATAAGGTTTGAGCATTTGTGAGTGAGTGAATCAATGAGTGTGTGTTTATGTATTAATATGCAGGATGGGGCGTGATTGTTAAATGTGTATTGATCAGGAGTGGATTAAGACTCATAGTTTCAGCAGTAATGGTTCTGCTTCAAATAGAATCTTCCATTATCACACAGCATCAAGCATCATATTTCATAAACAAACCACATAAGCATAACCATTTATGACTGCAAGAGCCAGAGTATTAAGCCATGAAATAAATGTGGATAGTCGCTCAGTTAATTTAGTTTTCTAAATGATTTTGATGAGCAAACGAGTTCATATTGAAATCTCTGACTGTTAATTGCAGACTTTGATTGCAGACATTAAAACACAGACACTAGGTGTGTGCAGCGAAGCCATTATCTGTATTTGTATCTGTATCTGTTCATTTGACTAAATTATCTGTTTCTGTATTTGGATAGAACGGGGTGTGGGCGGGGCTTAAACCGGAAGTGCATCAAAACTAAATTAAATGCCAATTTTTTAATGTTACTCTTACATTTATCGTTTCTATTAATAAAATATGCCTTGTATATGCCTTTTCATAATAATAGCCTAATAATTTTTTTTTGTTTTCTTATCAGGTGAAGATGAATTTGCATTAACTGTGGAATCTGTTGTTATCTGTGTTTTCTCCTGGTATTTCTGATATTAATATCTGCATGAAACTGAATTTTCATTTGTTTGTGCAGGTATAACAACATTATTCTAAGCAGGAGGTGTCAAGCAAAATGTGAAATGCCAAGTACAAATTTAGCTGTGAATAAAAAAAATACAAATTCAATCGTTAAAAGAAATGTAAAATTAATAAAGGCTACAAACAGGTGAAAGCCCCGTAAATGTGTCAGGAATTTTTATGATAAGACACCATTACTTAGTTAAATATTAATAATAATAATAATAATAATAATAATAATGTTAATTTAAATAGTGCCGTACCAGAGGTAGCACAGGTTAAAGAAGAAAAAAAAAAATGTTTCAATTTCTTCATTTTATATAAGGAGGAATATTCGTAATATTTGAATACACTAAGGAGCATTTAAACTTTTATGGAGCATTATAATGTTTTTTATTTATTTTTTGGACTAAATTCTTAACCAGATAATTTCCTTAATCGCATATGTAGAAATAAATACAGTGAACTTTAAAAGACGGATAGATGGGCTTCAGGTCAGGAATTTAACATCGTGCTCAGATTTAGGCTATAAATTAATACATAGGAATCACATGTGAATCATGTGATACATTAACATTTTAAGAAGTGGAAAGTGTATATGATGTTGTGTCTTAATGTTACACTTGATAAGCTCCAGATTCACACAATTAACAGAGACAGCAAACGGAGATAAGACCACACCCATCTGATTTGAAATCACAACATGCATTTTCATTCATAAGATTTACACTTTAGTATTATTGGCTGCACAGATTCATAAATTAGTTGCAATGTTTATATGTTTATATAATATGTCATTTTATCCTTGTGCCTCGTGCTCGCGTCATACTAATATTTTTTATATTATTTGGATGAATACGTTATTCTTTTGAAGTCATTATTCGTGCCTTACCGAATAAGGTATTCTGCTTCGGGCACATCCCTAACAGACACACTGTCATTGATTGATTGACTTACACATGCTCATCTTAGTGGAGCTCAAGAGACAGATTGCGTTCACTTTGAACACATGAAACTCAAGACGCTTTGCTCTCGGCTCGCTTTCATTCTGAAAGCTGTTCCTTTCTCCTCCCGCTATACTCCCTCTGCAGCTCCCGAGGGACCACACAAGGGGGGGCACACGAGGACGGGAAATAGTGCGCGGAGATGTGAGGAGGATTTGTCGTCTGCGTACCTCTTCTCCTCCATATCAAGCAGCTTTGCCCATTCAGTATGACCACTGTTATTGCCTGTGCTGAGCCCACAATTATACACCACTCACTGAGATTGATTGCGTTAAATGTGAAGGCATGAAACTCTAAACAATTCGCTCTCGGCTTACTCGGCACACTGCTATCATTCATGTTCGGCAGTGGTGATTATGTCAAGGATATTTTAGCTTGCATTAGTAGAGATTCATGCAGGCAGCAAGACGAGACAAGCGGCTTCTGAGACTGAGTTGCTTGAAGTTTCTCACTTGAGCCTCCAAAAAAATGGTGGATAAATTATGAATGGTGTTCACTGCGTTGACATGCCTCTGAATTTTGCCACCTGTGCCATTGTTTCCAGAGATGCACAAGCAGTTTATTATTACTTGACGTTCTCTCCAGTCAGTGAGATTTCAGGTATCTGGTGCTGCTGCCTTTGCAGTGCTTGTTAAACAAATTGGCACTCTGGCCACCAAAGTCTCTGTCCAGGAAATTGGCATGTCTTTGGGCAGCCCAAATAGATCAGTGACACACTTGACTAAATTTGTAAGGTATTCACTTCTCGCTTTCCCAGCCATTATGAGCAGGGAACGAGTGTGTGACATCTCCTATGTAGTACACAATGGTTTCACCCTGTTTTTACTATTGTTGAGGGCATGCCACGAAACAACACAGTGATTTAAGGCGCCTCCATGCCACCTAGCAGACCTCTCGCTTTCCCTGGGGAAGCTGAGGTTGATGCACTGCACGACCACTGTGGCAAGCCTCTGCATCATCTGGCCCATTACGCAGATGCATGTCAGTGTTCCGGGCTTCTCCAGTTGGGTACTAGGCACAATCAAACTTGGCTACATGCATGAGTTTGCAAGGCAGCTGCCTCAATACAATGGCGTTTTGTCCTCCACCGTGATGTGCATCACCTACCAACTTGAAAGGGAATGTACTGGTTTCGACTTTAAACCTGGTTCACTAAAAGGAGGGAATGAGACTTTGCGTATGCTTGCCGAGAGATGTTCTCTCTTCCCTTCAGTCAAAACATCCTGATGAAATGGCACTGTGTACTTGTTTATATGCCTGCAATGCTCATGGTCAAGCGCCATCTACCAATAGATTAGTGTAAATCTATCTCTGTTTTAAAGCGTATTTTAAAGAAATTGTTCACCCCCAAAAATTGTTCACCCCCAAAAATTTCTTTTGCAGAACACACACTAAGATTTTTTTTTTTTAAGAATATTTCAGCTCTGTTGGTCCTTAGAATGGAGACCAGACCTTTACATCATTGTCACAATCACTAGGCGGAAGCAAGGATGCAAGTAACTCCTTTATTTAGAGGTCAGAAGACACAAAACAGTTCAGGAACACGGGTGGCTGGTGAAGAGTAATGGTAGTGAATCCAGTGCAGGTGAACATCCAGACGAGACGAAACCACGTAGACACTGAACAAGAACACAAACCAGAATAGGACTGCAGACAGGCACACGATGAACAAACACTGAGGGCACCAAACCAACGATCTGACAAAGAGAGGAGAGTGTGATGAGTTTATATAGGTGAGTGAATTGGCAGCAGCTGGTGCAGGGAATGAGATCAGCTGGCAGGCTGATCAACGGGACGAGCGGTAACGCCCACTCACACACGCTCACGCACACAGAACAACAATTAAACGAGGGAAACAGCGAATTCATGAACCGTGACAATCATAATGCTAGTTAGGAACCAGTTTTTCGATGTGCTTATTCTCCATATTAATGACCGCCCCATCACCTAAAATACAGAGTCTGGGGCAAAATAACATTTGAGTGCCCAATACCTTACACATAAAACTCTGAATCTTCAACTAAAATTCATGGATCTGAACACATCCCCAAAAGACATGGGTGGAGTCTCCATCTTCTGATTGACATTGCCAGCAGGTGGGTGTGTCTTTCAGACCAAGCCTATACAATCTAGAGTGGGTCCAATAGAATCTATGTAAAATCTTGAATTGCAGAAGGCACACTCTTGCATCTCTAGATGCAGACTTAATGTTATTTAGAATCCTAGCCCACACTCCCTCCTCCAAAACCAGGTTTATATCTTTCTCCCATAATCTCTTAAGAGAAGTTGAAGTTCTATCCCCCAGACTCTGAATTAGCAGGGAGTAGGTCATGCCTCATGACCTTTTCCAAAAGCAGTAATCACCACTCCGATTTAGGGGGATGTAAACTACTCCCAAAACAGTACAGAGCAGGTTCTCAGGCACATCTGTAAATACTTAAAGAACTGAGGAATCTCAAAATGTTGAATCAAATCATCAAAGGATCTCAACACTCCACTCTCATATAGGGTCACCAAGTGTAGTAACCCCCTCACGATCCACTCAGACCAGCAAAAAAGGTACCCATCAATACACAGTTTGGAGTTCAACCATATGCTTGAGGCAACATTTAAATATATGTCAGAATTAAACACTCTGGACACTTTTGTCCACACCATGTGCAAATGTGAGATAATGGGGTGTAAATTAAACTTCTCCAGTTAATTTGATAGAAAGGTTCTACAATGGTGAAATAGGGGCAAGAACTTCCTGTTCAATACTAAACCAGGGAGGGGCTCTCTCAGGTGGAAGAGACCAATGAGCCAAATGTCTGAGACCGAATGCATAATAATAAAACAAAATCTTGGGTAGGCCTAGCCCACCTTTGTCAATCGGCCTGTGTAACTTATTGAAATGTAATCCGGGACACTTACCATTCCAAATGAAGGACTTCGCTATGCTATCAAATTGCTTGAAATAACATCTACAGGGAGAGATTGTAACAGGTAGTTACATTTTGGAATACAGTTAATTTTAATAACTAACTGTTATGATCCCTTGTTGTCTGCCCCGTGTTTTCTGTTTCACTTATCATAGTCCATGTCACGTTTTCCTTGTTGTCCGCCCGTGTTTTTCACTAGTCCTTGTCAAAGAAACTACACTTCCCGTGTTTCCCGGCCCTCATCACTGCCTGCACTGTGTTATTGTCCGCACCTGTTTGTTATTTTGTCATCTTCGTGTCTGTCTATTTAAACCCTGTTGTTTCCCCTCTCCGTTGTCGATCATTATCGTTTCATGTTCGCTGTTCATGTTCCTGACGTCTTCGTGTTCGTTCGAGGTTCCCTTGCCCTTTGTGGATGTTTTCCCAACCTATGTTGCCCCTCAATGTTCTTCCATGTCTTAGTTTCTTTTCCCATCGTGGACCTTTCATTTGTTCCTGTGTTTGCATTATTATTATTTTATTGTTGCAATAAAGCCGCATTTGGATCCGCACCTCCCGTCTGCCTTCTCCTGACTTCCCACTCATAACACTAACCTTACTGTTGCTTGTGTATCTGAAACGGTAATTAAAGAGACTAACATTGAACCTGTTTCCTGGTCTCCTGACACCTCTATTGCCCACAAACATAAACTCACATGTATATTTACAAATATATATATTTTTTGTTAATGTATTTAAAATTATAATATGGAATTGATGGTTTGCTGTAATTTACTTATTTTTCCAATCAATTATTTTACATGTATTTTATATTATTTTGTAATGATCCGTTTTATCTGCACTTCAGCTTCTGCTTTGTGAAGTATTGATTGAAATGTACTCTGTAAAAGTTACAAAATATTAAAATATATAATTGTAAAATATGTATTTGTTTAATAATTTAATTAATAATAAAAATGAATAATTGTTATGATTAGTCCCAGTATAGGGCTGGGAAAACCATGACAAGAAGATTTTGGTTCCCCTATTCCATCCCAGCACTCAAAAATAGTCACACAAAATAAGGCATTTATTTCATTTTAAATGAGAAAAGAGAAAAGAGGAAAAAAGGCTTTAGGAGGGGACAAAGGATAAAATTCCTAAAGCGGGAGTCAACTAACTTTCCTAGAAAAGAAAATTGAAATAATCAACATGACCATACTCTAAATCCCTTTCTACCCCCAAACAAGAAAAACAGATATTGAAACAAAACAGAACCCACCTCCCTACAAATGATCCCACCGTAATCAGTCCAAGGCACACTTGACTAGGACAAAAACTTTTATCACCTGTTAACAACAGTTCACTCAATAGGCATGAATGCAATCTCAAGCGATATACAACAAATTCTCAAGAGAGTATAACAACACGTCTCAGAGAGGAGAGACGGGGAATGAAGCTTTCCAGCAACTTTTATCCTCCATCAGCTCACAGCCAGACCAATCTGGAGAACTCCTCATTAGTGCTCCCACCTGGTAGTGATTAGAGTGAGAGTGAGAATCAGAGAGAGAGAAGAAAATCCAGGGGAAAAACAGATATACAAAACTAACCATTACACCACATTGAATACGTCTTACGACGTAACACCTCCCCAACGAAACGATACAAACAAATATCACAAAAAACTAAACAAAAAAACACTTAGAATAAGTAACAATAATAAAATGTATATTTATTTAATATTTCAAAAATATTTTATAAGATTACTTTTTTTAATTGCTATGGCTTTACATCATTAGCAGTAGAACTACCTATTAACTTTGTTGCACATGGTTTCAGTTGTTTTAAAATATTATCCCACATTGCATAGCATTTAAAAAAGCTACCACTATCCAAGCTATCAATGCAGGGCCACCGCTCCAAATCGATACCCTACGCAGAGTTCGATGATATGTTGCGTGATATGAGCGCGAATCGATCGTCTGTGTTCCACAACTGCTTTTGGGTCCTTGAATAACGTATAACGTGCGAGTAAGGACAGCCAGTGGAATTTCTGGTGCCCTCATAGGGTAAGATGGTGCCCCCCTAACGAGTTGGTGCCCTACGCAGACTGCGTAGTATGCGTATAGGGAGTCAATGTCTCCACTACAATATACAGAGGATAAAGGAAGCTTTTAAAACTTCATCACCTATTTGTGAAGCAACACTTGAGATGCTAGCTCTATTTTTGTGTGTTGTGAGTGTATGTCAAGGTGCTTAAAGCCTGTGATCTCTTGCCAGGCTGATTTTTAGACCCTCTGCACCTCTCTGCTCTCTTGATCATATGCTCAGGCAGGTCACAGAGGACGAAATCACTCTCAGACTTCTTATAAACTTCACTTTGTTTGATCTTGCACATATCTGTTCATTATTCCACTTTATGTGTTAAGTTTGAAACTTGTGGGTTGAGCAACATTAAACTAAGAATAAACAAGGGAATTTGTTTGTTTGTTTATTTCTCCTCTGATCTGAAGATTAGAGATTGAAATAGAGACCCGCAGGTTTCTTGGTGGAATAGTATGATTAAAGCGCTTGTGTGTGTTTGATTTTGTTAGCAACATTGCTATTCCTTTATTGCTGCTCTTGGTTAATGGGGTGGAGATTTCTGACTCAAAACTAGAACACTTCAGAAAGACACATACACACATGTGGTTTTGGAAATGAAATTGTGTATGCAGACTTTTCCTGAAGAATAATTAACCTAAAGAGAAACAATCAGACCACGGAGGCCAAAAATAACCTTCAAAGTAAAACATGAGAGAGATCATTGTAATCGCTTCATTATGTTGTTTTGTATTTAGGACAATACATTATGTGAGGGTATGTGTGTGTGTGTGTGTGTGTGTGTGTGTGTGTGTGTGTGTGTGTGTGTGTGTGTGTGTGTGTGTGTGTGTGTGTGTGTGTGTGAGTATCTGTTTGTGAAACAAGATTGGGGAGGGTTCTTGCGCTGTTTAAATCAGAAGGGGGTCTGTCATTTTTTGTTCTGTCTTTAAAACAGCTAAATGATAATTAAATACTCTCTTTTTAGATCAGATCTCACATCATTTTTGAATATAATATAAAACACATGAAATACATCTTATTGTAATTACACTTTATGTCTGTAATAATTTGTAAGCTAGAACATTGAATCTAGGTAGTTTTAATTTGGTAACACATTTGGTAATGTTTCTTTGTTATGGGTTTATAAATTGATTTAGAATTGACTAATAAGTCATTTACAAATGCATTATGAATCATTTATATGTAATTATTGCAAAATGCATAAAAATGGCAACCAGTAACATTATAATAACTATACGGTATAAAGTGTTTTGGCTTTATGAATTGATTTATAAATGACTAATAAGTCATTTACAAATTCATTATAAAACATTTATATATTATAAAAAGTATTGGTATTAGTATTACAAATTATTGTTCTTACATTGTAATACATTAATATGCTATATATAAAATACATATTAAATAAATCATATATATTCATTTTATCAAATGTTTAATTATTGTTGAATAAATGTATAAATATGTAGTTTGATTGGTTGTTTGTTTTTCATCCTTAGTAAACAATGAACACTCCTATGGTCTTTATAAATGAAACCTACCTTTGGTCCTCCCAGTCATTATTGACCGGAAAGAGCAAAGGTGTTTATATAATATAAATAATAATATAAATGTACATCCAATAATAATAATTCATACATGTTTATGCCAGCTAGAAGACCTGGATTGGGACATATCCTCAAGACCACACCCACCAAGAACAAATAAATCAATCTGATTGGCTGATGAATCTGACAGTCTGACTTTAGATGCCCATTCATTTGCATTGTTGAGGGATTCTGCTGAAATTCTGAAGGCCTGACGGGGTGGAGCTCAGACTCGAGTACTGCTTCGGCTAAGGAGCATGGTTTCGGGTATGCCATTTGTGAAACATTTTGTTTCCTTGTAAGCATCAAGGAATAAATTCTGATTGGATAAACTTTTTATTTTTTGCTATTCGTTTGTAGATGAATCAGGAGTGGAAAGCAATTGTAAATACATAGGCAAAAGCGTCAATGAGAATGAAAGGGTGAAAAAATATGTATTTATTAAGCATGTTACGCCAGCAGAGAAGGCTTTGCTGGCCCTGAGAAATCGCCACTGTGCCTTAAAAAATATTTATTAATGATCCAAATCTCTTTAAAGCTGTTTACCTGCAAAGTGGCAAGGGCACTTTAAAACAGAGGTCTGCATGGGCCTTAAAATGAAAATGGACCCGTACCCGAGACCGCGTGGCCTGACCCTACCCGGCCTGAATGATACAGTCAGATTTGAAGCCCGAACCCAATCCAAAATCGCTTAAGTAGGGTGTTTGGTATACTAAACTTAGACAGGAACTGTTAAAGTGCCCTTATTCTCACACAATTATATGTAAGGGAATTTAGGGTCTAGAAATATGTGAACTATGAACTAAATTAAACTGTCCTTATTCTACAATATTATAATGAAATATATAATGAAATTAGTCGTGTTCGACAACCATTATAAATGTGATAACAAATAACTAGATCATTTGTCAATAAAATTCTTCACCATTAAAATCATAATACAATCAGTCTTGTTGTATCCGCTCACTATTTCTACTGTAAGGAATTAGCTTTAATAAGTGAATTATGATTAATTCAGCACAAACTGGGATACAATAATATGTGAGCAACATTTATGTACAGGTTTGTATTTTTGAGAAAATAATGATTATGCCTGGTTTTTGAAAAAACAAAAATATTAAATAATTGAAATAAGGCCATATAAGTAACACATACTAAACATTTGTCCACAAGACTTTTGAGAACTGGATCTTGTAGCCAATAATTTTTGCTACAAAATGATGTGAAAACCATCCTGATCACTCATTCATACAAAACAATATAGTACATTAACTTTTGTAAGACAATTTTAGTGTTGAAATGTTATATGCGAGGAGGCGTGAATGATCGTGAATAGGGAAATCAGAGTGGATAAAATAAGTTACTCTGAGAAGCTGGAAAACAAGTTTTCAGCTACCGGAACTGCATCAGTGTGGATTGGCATGAAACAACTCACAAATTACAGGACTCCTACCCCCAACCCAGTGATGGACCAACAACTGGCTGACGACCTAAATGTGCTGCAGATTTGAAAGGACCAATACCACACCAAACACCCATTCTGACCTTCACTTCACACAAACACCAACACCTCCTGCAACCCCACTCCTTCCCCTCCTGCTACTAAACCTGCACTTAATATCTGTGAAAATGATGTGTGCTGGGTTTTTCGGATCAAAAGACAAGGAAGGTTTCAGTCCTTGTTGGCGTCTCACCAGCGTGCCTTCAATCCTGTGCTATCCTAACCAACTGGCCCCATCTTCTCACAGATCTTCAATAGATCACTGGATCAGTGTGAAGTCCCATGCTGCTTCAAATGCTCAATCATTATCCTTGTCCCAAAGAAACCAAAAATCACAGGACTTAATGACTACAGACCTGTCACTCTGACGTCTGTTGTCATGAAGTCATTTGAGAGACACCTGAAGAACATCACTGGACCCTTTCTAGATCCCCTTCAATTTGCTTATCAAGCAAACAGGTATGTGAATGATGTAGTCAACATGGGATTGCATCATATCCTGCAACATCTGGATAGACCAGGGACATATGCAAGTGACCTTTTTGTGGACTTCAGTTCGGCTTTCAACATCATCATCCCAGCAAAACTCCAGAACAAATTACACCAACTCTCTGTTTCCAAGTCTATCTATCAGTGGATCACCAGCTTTCTGACAGACAGGCAGCATTTCAGGAAATTCACTTCCGGCACCTGTTCAATCAGCACTGGTGCCCCCCAGGGATGTGTACTCTCCCCACTACTCTTCTCCCTCTACACCAATACTGCATCGCCAAGGAGTCCTCTGTCAAGCTCCTGAAATTTGCAGATGACACCACTGTCAACGGCCTCATTCGAGATGAAGATAATTTGCATACAGAAGGGAGGCTGAACAGCTGGCTGTCTGGTGCAGTCAAAACAAAGATGAACACACTCAAAACGGCGGAGATGATTGTGGACTTTAGGAGGAACACCCCAACACTGACCCCCCCACACCATTCTAAACAGCACTGTGGCACCAGTGGAGTCATTCAGGTTCTTGGGCACTACCATCTCACAGGACCTGAAGTGGGAAACACAAATTGACTCCATTGTTAAAAAAGGCCCAGCAGAGGTAGTACTTCCTTCACCAGCTGAGAAAGTTAAACCTGCCACAGGCGCTGATGATACAGCTCTACTCAGCAGTCATTGAGTCTGTCCTCTGCACTTCAAGGATAGTTCGGACTTCTGAGAGGATTATTGGTTGCCCCCTAACCCCCCCCACCCCCCACCACCTTGAGGAAAAATGATAGGAAAATCACTCTGGACCCCACTCACCCTGCCCATTATCTTTTGGAACTGTTGCCTTCTGGCCGACACTTCAGAGCTCTGAGCACAAGATCCGTCAGGCACAGGAAAATTTCCCTCAGGCTATCCATCTCATGAACAAATTGCCCCATTGAGCTACAATTATGTGCAACACACTGTTTAGTCTTTTTTTTTTATTATTCATCCAACACATCTACCTCTTCTGCCATTCCTGCCATTTCATTCCTAAGGTAAAATAAATAAATAAACAACAAAAAAAAAATATTTGTGTATAATTATTTTGTATTATCATCTATGTCTTGCTGCTGTTTTTGTATTGTTTTTGTATTGCTGTGCACTGGAAGCTCCTGTCACCAAGTCAAATTCCTTGTATGTGTAAGCATACTTGCCATTAAAGCTGATTCTGATTCTGTTGTAGGCTTGCTTTTTGGAGTTCTCTCAGTTAAAATAATTTCAACTTTTAACCAATCGAACTATTTGGATGAACTAGTATTATTATGAGGGCAGTACCAGCACTAAATGCAGAACATTTAATGGTTAAGTATTTAACCCTTTTCATATATATTTATGAACATGATCAACCATTCAGTACCATGGCATACCCTGGCAACGTGGTGCATGGTACAAAGTCACGATGAGAAAGTGCGAGTGCGAGGCAATCGACTGTGTTCTGCGAATGCTACAGGGTCCTAGAATAACGTATAATATGCGAGTAAGGTCAGCCGGTGGAGTTTCTGGTGCCCCATTAAGGTATGATAGTGCCCCCCTAGGGAGTTGGCGCCCTATGCAGACTGTGTAATATGCATATAGGGAGTTGCGGTACTGTGACAGGAATAGAATATACATAGTCAAATTTCAGCATTTTTCAAATCTGCAATTAATCATGATTAACTATGAAAAATCATGCAATTAATCATGTTTAAATATTTTAATCAACTGACAGCACTAATTATTAGACATGTTTAGCACTTTTTAAATTTTTTAACAAAGGAAATATTAATGTAAAGTGTTACTGTAATTCTAACAAAGAGATAAACACTTATATATTTATTAGATGATTATTACATAGCTGTTAACATATACTTTAATATGATCAATTCAATATAAAATAAAAGTATAAATAAAAATAGTACAATCTAATTTAAATGGACTATTTTCCCAATTTTTGTGTGCTTTGTATTGTTATGCTAATTAGATGAGTTTTTACCATTCTAATTGCAAACTCTTTTGAAATCAATTGCGAATCGAGTCTCCTTTGTGCAATTTGTAATACGCACGGAGTTGCTGCCTATGTAGTGGTCAAAACCATTCAATTATGAGGCACCATTTCAAGGAGAATGCTGCCTTAAAAGTCAAGAAATGTTGTGGTTCATTCTCTCTTTCTAGACAAAACCCAGAGTAAATGATTTACTTCTACAGTAAACATTTCTAGAATGCTCCACAGATGGGGAAATTGTCTAACGTTTAAACAGCCTTGGATTCTGACAACACACATTATTCCTGTTTGTGGTATGTAATTAGTGGCATGTTTCTTGGCTGAACGTGGGCAGTGAGTCAGTGAGTCACCCTGACAAAGCAGTATAGAGATGGAAATGGCTACACGCTAAAAACAAGGGACCATAAAGAATGCACTCCAGGAACTGGGGAAGGGTGACAGAAATGTGACCACAACTCCAATAGCATCCCATGCAGATGGCAGTGGCCCCTCTGTGCCCAGGCACAGCTCCTCTGTCTGGCAGCACTTTGACAGACAGCTGGGCCATAAGCCCCCATGGTCATATTAGACTCCTCTCTGCCCAAAGATAGTTACACTACACTCAAACACTAAGAGATTATGAGTGTAATTTTGTCAGTGTTAAAATACTTTTTACAGATTGATCACACAGTGAATTTGGTGACACGAGTCTGGATGTTTTGCTTCTGAAATCAGTCAATGCTTACCAAAATTCAAACCACCATGTGGCCATATCTGGAAGTGTTGTTGACCAGTTTCTGGGTGAAATGTCCACAGGGTTGAGCCAAAAGCAAGTTTTATTTTCAGTTGTAAATTATGAAATACAGTCAACAGGAATGTATATTTTATTAACCATAGGCCCTAATGCAAACCCCAACCTTAAGCATAACCATCAGTGGAGAACTATTTTAATTTTAAAATATAAAATATAACCTACGACTCACACTCACCATTTTTATGTGAATGTGATTACATCCTGATTTTCATGTGACTCACAACCCATGACTTGGAGATTGCATTTACATTTATGCATTTGGCAGACACTTTTATCCAAAGCGACTTACAGAGCCCTTATTACAGGGACAATCCCCCCGGAACAACATGGAGTTAAGTGCCTTGCTCAAGGACACAATGGTGGTGACTGTGGGGATCGAACCAGCGAACTTCTAATTACCAGATTACCAGTTATGTGCTTTAGACCACTACACCATCACCACCCCCATTGCTCAAATGATGATTGCTCAAATGATGAGCTCTCAGGCTACTACTTTTCAGTCTCCACTTTTCATTTTAAAAAATGTCATTGTTTTCTTAAGTATGCGGTCTTAGAGAGTGTTTTTAAAACACTCCATTATCGGTGAAAGAAAATGCCATTGTATGAGAGCCTTAAAACATAAAACAATCATAAACAACTTGACTTGACTAGACAACATTAAATCAACAATACTCCACCAAGGACTAGAGAACATGAGGGCTATAAATACACAGACTAGGTAAACAAGTTAACAAGACAACCAATGAAAATACAAAACTGATAACATGACAATGAAACATGAACCAATAACAAGATTAAACTAATAACAAGATAACAAGACATTAAACCAATAAGAACAAGGCACATGAACATGAGGGAAACAGGATTATCACATGACTATACAAGGGGCGGCTCCTGATGCCCAAACATAAACAAACAATAGAGTTCAATAGGGAGCAGGAGGTGGGGTCCTTGAGGCATGGCCTGGTGTGACAGGGCATGGAGCATGGCCTGGTGAGACAGGGCATGGAGCAGGAGACTAGGGTGGAGCCGGTGGTATGTTTGGTGGTGGCTCCAGGAAGGGAGCAAGGTCCGGCAGTTTTGGGGGTGGACTACAGGGCAGGGACTTGGTTGGGAGGCCTGGGGGGCAGCCACAGGGCAAGTGGACAGAGTTCTGGGCTGCATCCACTGGACAGGGTTCAGGAGGGAGCTGCTCAGAGGGCGGAGCTGTGGAAGACTCGGGGAGCGAAGCCGTGGAAGGCTCGGGAACTGGCCATGGCAGGGTAACAGTCCCCATGGTCATGAGTACAGATAGTGACGAGGAAATGATCTCTGTGATCATTGACACTGGCATTGACGGGGGAACAGCCCTTGTGGCTGTGAGTACAGGAGGGGACAGGGGAACAACCTCTGTGGTCATGGACACAGACAGTTACAGGGGAATGGCCTCTGTGGCTGTGATGACTGGCAGTGATGGGGAACGACCTCTGTGTTCATGAGCACAGGCAGTGATAGGGGAACGGCCTCTGTGGCCGTGAACGCTGGCAGCGACTGTGGAATGACCTCCATGGTCGTGAACATGGGCAGTGCCTGTGGAGAAGCAGCCCTTCTTCTCTTCCACTTCTGGACAGCTGTGAGCAAAGCTGTGATAGAATTTGAAGGCGGAGTCATGGGAGACTCATAGTGGCAGAGCTATTGGAGGCACGATGAAGGAAGTCTACAGGACCACCAAAGCTGGGGAGAAAGTGGTCTCCGTTGAAGGGAGCTTGAAGCCCCTTTCTAATTTGTCTGTAAATGTCAGAAATTTGGCAGATTAGATCAATAACAGGGTACATGAACATGCAGGAACAGCATGTCAATTTCCTGGGTGATCATGTTGACTTATTCCTATCCCATCTTAGGGGTGCAGTCAGTAAGTTTGTGTATACATTTCCCTGGTTTTCTGTATTTCAGTGTTCTTGGTCTTTAAACTGATGCCTATTGGAATGGATGCATGAAGTTTGTTTATTAAACGCTGGTAGTGCTGCTTTATGTCTTTCTTTCATGACAAAATTATGTTAATTAATTAACAGTTTTCATCTAACCACCCTGATATGTTCATCAGTTAAAGAATTAATTACAAAATCTAACTCATCTTGCTACTCAAAGCTCAAAGCTTGTTTATCTGGTATATCTGCTCCTATCTCACACTTGATAAATCTGTCATTATTTCTGCCACTGTTCCTGTAGATTTAAAAACTGCTGCTGTCACACCAATTCTTAAAAAATCTGGTTTAGATCCTTCTGAACTCACCAACTATAGGCCCATATCAAATCTTTCTTTTGAGCTAATCTTATGGAAAGAGTAGTTGCCACACAAATACAGTCCCACCTACTTTCTAATAAGCTTTACCAATCCCTTTCAGTCTGGTTTCTGTTCTTTTCACAGTATAGAAACAGCTCTTGTTAGAGTCCTCAGTGACCTTCTTCTTGCTGTTGACTCTGGGGCCCTAAGTATCTAGGTTCTCTTAGACCTTGCATCTACCTTTGATACAGTTTGTCACTCTTTACCCTTATCTAGACTTTATTCTATTGGTATCTCTGACTCAGCTCTCTCTTGGATATAATCTTACTTATCAGACAGAAGGTACTTTATTTCCATACAAAATCACAAGTCCTCTACTGCTTCCCTCACACAAGGTGTCCCTCAGGGATCTGTCCTTGTCTCTCTGCTATCCATAATTTATATGCTTCCTCTTGGTCATATTCTCCATTGCCATGGTCTCTGTTATCATTGCTATGCTGATGTCACACAGATTTTACATCACTACAAGTTCTGACTCATCATCTCCACCTACTTCGTTAACAGCCATTAACATTGGATGACCCTCAATTTTCTCAAGCTATATTCTGCTGAATCTGAATTAATGCTTATTGGCTTCCAATAATCTGTTTCTAATTCTAATTCTGATAATTACTGCATTAACATTGATGGATAAATTGTTACATCATCCAAACAGTACACAACCTTGGTGTTATTTTTGTTCCTGCTCTTACATTTGAAGCACACATCAGTTCAATTTTAAAAAGTTACATTCCATCATCTTTGTAACATAGCACACCTCTGTCACATCATTAATCAAAGGATGCGGAGACTTTTGTTCATGCATTTATTACCACAGGTATTGACTACTGCAATGCCCTTTTAATTGGTTTACCTTCCAAAACGACCAGTAGCCTAGAGAGTACATTCAAAATTCAGCAGCTAGAGTTATCACTCACACTTCTAGGACTTCACACATTACCCCCATTTTATATAAGCTACACTGGATACCTATATCATCCTGTATACAGTACAAAAATCATCCTTTTGTCCTATAAAACCCTTAATGGACTTGCCCCTTCATATCTGTCTGATGTTCTCCATCCTTATACCCAGGGCTGGACTGGGAAAAGTAATCGGCCTGGGATTTTACATAGCAACTGGCCCAAAAGTTGAGCAGGGGGGGGTGTTCGCTGTACTTTTCTGCATATCGCGGCGCCGTTTTGTGTTCTGTTCTGCATAACACGGCGGCTCATTTTAGCTTATTGCGGCACATTCTGCCCGTTTCAAGGCCGATCCACTGGCCCGCTCGGTTTTCCCGATGGCCATTCCGCCCCTGATTGGCCCCAAAATGCGTCGGCTCACCAGGAAAATGCCTGGTATGCCAGATTACTAGTCCAGCCCTGCTTATACCCCATTACACACTCTCAGGTCCTATGATACTGGTTTACTTGTTTTACCACATTTCCGTCTCTCAACTATGGGTGGTAGGTCATTCGCAGTCATTGCTCCTAAACTCTGGAATTCACTCCCTCAGAACCTCCATGACACTACTTCTATCTCTATCTTCAAGTCTTGTATTTCTGCTCCATTCCTGAAAATTGTTGATCTCTGATTGCTTATTGCTCTTGATATTGAAATATTGATGTCTGTTTTACTCTGTGTTAATGTTTGTTTTGCTTTGTTTTTCTTGTCTGACATCGATTAATGTTTTCCTGTTTATTCCTGAAATTGTAAAGTGTCCTTGAGCTCTGGAAAGGCGCTATATAAATTAAACATTATTATTAGTAGTAGTTGTATTATTTTTATTAAGTGTAACAAACTGTGAGCTAGTAGTCACAGAAATAGTGGACTACATTTTGCTGATGAGTTTAACAGAAAGCATTTCAACAAGGCATGCATGGTTCTTAACATTCAATGCACAAACCACAATGACGGTGACACTCAACAATCATGTATTTATGGAAAGAGATGCACCGGCAACTCAAAAGGGCAATAAATACAACACCTTTGCAAATACTGTAAAAAATACTGTACAATAAAAAGCAACTTAAAACATTACTGCACAATTTTTACTCATGCAAGGGTTCATGCTTAAGAGAACTTCAATTTTATAATGTAAATTGATTGCATGCAATAAAACTGTGACAAATATGTTGAGACAAAGATGAGAATTTTGTTACAGTAGCTCTTTTTCAGTAACTAGATTTCTTCTTTTTTGGTGCTGTCCAGTTCTTGGACAAAATCAGCTGTGAACTATGACTGAAGTCACTAGTCTGGCTATTTGAATCTATGTAGTCAGCTCACTATGTCTGGTGCAGAGCTTCACTCTCTTTCCTTTTTCTGTCTGTATGCCCAGAAGTGATACCAGCTGTCATTTCCTTTTGTCTCTTTGCAATGTAAATGTCATAGTAACTGTACCACACGCTCTCTGTGTCCCGAGCTGGTCAAGCCCCCACTGTTGGACTATCAGTATATTCTCCTGGTAAATCTGTGCTGAGATGTGAAGTTAAGACCGTGATCATGTGACATTGAGGCTCAGCAGGAGTGGGTCACCTTAGCGACGGCGCAAATTAAAGGAGTCACGCTCCAGTTCTTTAATTTATCTGTCAAACAGATACAAAATAAAGCAGAACACAGAGAGGACATGGAAGTTATGACTGTAGTTTGCACAGACACACTCTCTCTCTCTCTCGCTCGCTCACACACACACACACACACACACACACTCTCTCTCGCTCACGCACATACACACACAAACACACAATATATATATATATAAACATAGTGTTTCCTCAACAGTTATTAGGGCATGGCACTAACAACACTAAGGTCATGGGGTTTGAATCCCATGGAGCACGTTTGGAGTAAAATATATTGAATTCACTGTCAGTCATAAAAAAAAATAATACAAATAAATTATTGGTTATGGACATCGCTTTGTTTTAAAAAGTGGGGGGCACAAACATGTTGGTTAATAAATTACTGATTTCATGAATATGAAATAGGTCATGAACAAATAATTTCAAATAATCTTTTACAGTTCTCTTACGAGAGGTTCTCTCCTATTGCGTAAGCTAGCTTACGCTACGGGAAAGATTAATCTTTTCTGAGATACTGAAGCCAAAAAATTATCCTTAATTTTGTATCCATTGTCAACGCAGTGCAGCAGCTGCATACCTTGAGCGGGCTAGCTAGCGAGCTCATAGGTTTCTCTGCGGCAACTGCTGCAGCCTATAGACGAACTTGAGTGAACTTCGCGTCCAATGACGAAGCCCGCGCCGTCACTGTATCAAAGCCCGCCAGAATGGGCGTGGCTAGAGTGCATATAAGCGTAAGTTCAGTAGGCTGGAACCCTGATTTTCATCTATTCAGCGAAGCTCTTCGCATCTCTGAACTGCAGAAGCGGCGTCGCCGTTCGAGGGGCATCTAGCAAGCTTGGACAGCGTTCGAAGAAGCCGGCCGTCTTCGCCACCTTCAGCCATCCTGCGAGCTATGCCATCCGGCGACGTATCCTTTTTAGAGCAAGCTAGTTCCTCAGCGAACTTCACAAAAAGAGCAACGAGCGTCTTTTTAAAGATGCCTCGCACCTGCGCCTCATGCCGCGCCCCTCTCAGCGCCGGAGACCACCACCTCATCTGCGCTCTCTGCCTGGGACTGGAACATGTAGAGCTCGCCCTCGCTGACGGCGGATGCGACCTCTGCGAGGAGCTTCCGATGTCGACCCTGCGGGCTCGACTCGAAGCACTCAAAACCGAAGCCGCCTGCGCTTCGTTCGCCAGCGCAGAAAGAAGCGCCACTCCCAAAGGCTGCCGGAACCGGTGTTAGAAGCGACTACCTCGCCGGAGCCTCTCCCTCGAGCCTCGCTTTCACCCTCCCCGTTGGCGCAGTTGCCGCCGAGCCGCCGCACTGTTGCCATCTCAGATGACGAGGCAGAGGATAAGGGCTGCTGTTCCATCATGGCTTCGGACAGCGAGGAGTGGTCAGGCTCCCAAGCCTCCTCCTTGGCCCAGGAATCCAGCAGGACCCACGCCGGAGTCGAGGAAGAACTAACGCGCCTCCTCACACAGGCCGTCGACCACCTCGGGCTCGAGTGGTCACCGCCCTCTGAGCAGGCTCCCAACAGACTCGACGGCTGCTTTCTTCAGAGCTTTCCCGCAGCCCGGGCTGCTCCCTTCCTGCCGGAACTCCACGCCGAGCTCTCTAAATCGTGGAACGCGCCTCTCTCGGCCAGGAACCGATCCCATGTCTCCACCTCTCTCGCGTCGGTGGATGGCGCCACCGAGAGGGGCTACTCTTCCATCCCCCCGGTCGAGGATTCGGTAGCAGCACACCTTTGCCCGCCCTCCGCGAGATGGCGGTCTAAGCCAGTGCTCCCGTCTAAGGCCTGCAGAACTACTTCCGCCTGTGTTGGCTGCGCCTATGCCGCCGAGGCCAAGCCGCATCTGCTCTGCTTTCCATGGCCGTTTTACAGATCCTTCAAGCGGACCTTCTTCAAGAGTGGGATGAGAAAGGCAGGCACCCAGAGGCTGTTTCAGATCTAAGGAGCGCGACGGATCTCGCCCTTCGCGCCACCAAAGCTGCAGCTCAAGCCCTAGGGAAGTGCATGGCCGCGCTGACTGTGACCGAGAGACACCTATGGCTAACACTAGCCGACATGGGAGAAGCTGAACGCTCCACGTTCCTCAACGCGCCGCTCTCTCCGTCCGGTCTCTTCGGTTCCACGGTGAGTGGCATTGTTGACCGTTTCTCGGAAGTCCAGAAAGCCACCCAAGCCATGAATCTCTTCCTGCCTCGTCGCGCTAGCTCCTCTGCAGGCCGCCCACGTGACCAGCCTCCTGCACAAGCCTCTTCACAGCGCCCAGCTCAGCAAAGCCAGACTTCTCAGCGTCGACAGGGCGGCCGACCTAGAACGCGCTCAGACAGCCGCCGCAGACCGCCGCCCCCCCGCGGGCCTCGGCCTAAGATTGCGCTGAAACCTGAGCAACCGAAGTCCTCCTAGCTTTGTTGAGGAAACGACGGCTCAGTCCGCGCCGGCCGGACCACCGTCAAAGCTTAGCCCCTATCAGTCCCCTTCTCTCAGGCTACTGCAGTGGTGGATTCAGCAGCCAACAAGCCTGTGATACTGCCCGCTTGCCTGCACTCAAATGCCGTTTTCACGGCGACCCAAAGAAATCTTGTAAAAAGCAAACATGACTTATGTGTAGAAAATGTGCCCACAATCCAGTGTTCACCCCTACACACAAGCATTACACTTCCCGTGTCCCTATCAGAGCCCACTCACATAAAGCGGGCACAGCCAGCTCGAGTGTTAGAGTCAATAAACGCGCCCACGAA
This sequence comes from Xyrauchen texanus, assembly GCF_025860055.1. Lineage (NCBI taxonomy): Eukaryota > Metazoa > Chordata > Actinopteri > Cypriniformes > Catostomidae > Xyrauchen > Xyrauchen texanus. The sequence goes on from NC_068296.1 coordinate 36,396,612, forward strand.
TCCATGCGCGCCCCTTCTCTGCCCGCTCTGTCACACCGCCAGCAAACACCTCTCTGTATGTAAGTCCCATGCCCGTGACTATGCTCGCGCATCACTTCACAGATGTGACTCTTTCCCCATTCACCTCAATCGGAAGTCACTCACAGAACAGCCTGTCCCTGCTGTCTGCGAGCAGTCATGCATAAGCACAGTAAGCGGCTCACACATTCTGTTCAGCTCGCTGTGTGCGGCAATCAGGGCGACTTGGCCATTCACCCTCTAGCGTTACGCTTCAAAGCGTGGAAAGCTATCCCAGGGATATCCAAATGGGTGTTAAGCACAATAAAACAGGGCTATTTGCTACAGTTCGATCGCCGCCCTCCCGCTTCAGAGCTGGCTCGAAACTACTGTGATCACGGAAGCAGCCTGCATGCTTCGTTCAGAAATAGCAAACCTTCTGTGCAAAAGGGCCATAGAGAGAGTGCCACCTTCTCTGAGCGAGTCGGGGTTTTACAGCCGTTATTTTCTTGTCCCCAAGAAAGACGGCGGCCTCAGACCAATATTAGATCTCAGGGTTTTGAACAAGGTGCTCGCAAAAAGACCGTTCAAAATGCTTACAATCAGGAAACTCCTTGCGCATGTGCACCAGGGGACTGGTTTATTTCTCTCGATCTGAAAGATGCCTACTTTCAGATTCAGATAAATCCCGTCACAGGCCATTCTTGAGATTCGCCTGACGGCCAGGTTTATCAATACACCGTCCTTCCGTTCGGCCTGTCTTTAGCACCCTGTACTTTCACGAAGTGCATGGATGTGGCGCTCGCACCCCTGCGGAGTCAGGGCTTGCGAATTCTGAACTATTTGGACGATTGGCTGATTTTGGCACAGTCACATATGGAGCTTCTGTCTCACAGGACAGTTCTCCTCAGTCATCTGAACAGTTTGGGTCTTGCAGTCAATTGGACCAAGAGCTCACTACAGCCCAGTCAGGCAATTTCCTTCCTTGGAATAGAACTAGACTCCATGGCGATGACGGCTCGCTTATCTACACAGCGCGCGCAGTGGCCGAATGGTATCAGCGGGGAGTGACGATGGGAGCTGTATCTCGCCAAAAAGTCATCTCGACAGACGCGTCCAACACGGGTTGGGGCGCGGTCTGCGAGGGCTCTCCGGTTTTTGGCCTATGGTCAGTTCAGGAAAAGCTCCTTCACATAAATTGTCTGGAAATGATAGCGGTCGAGTACGTGCTCGTGCGCTTCCTCCTGGTCATTCAGGGTCACCACGTCCTGGTCCGTTCAGACAACAGATCTGTGGTATCCTATCTAAACCGTCAGGGCAGTGTCAGATCCAGGAACCTCTTCCATCTGACAAAACGCATACTGAGTTGGTCCCAGTGCCACCTGCGCTCACTGAGGGCGACGCACGTGCCAGGCCACCTGAACGACGGCCCAGACAGACTGTCCAGAGACAATATTTCGCTCAAACAGTCCAGAAGTTATGGAGCATATTCAGCAGAGCAGAGATAGACCTCTTTGCGTCAGAAGAGAACTCTCACTGCCCAGTATTTTTCTCGAAAAGCGAGGACGCGCTGGCCCAGGGCTGGCCCAACCGCCCGCTTTACGCCTTCCCTCCCGTCTCGCTATTGCCACAGGTAATACAGAGGATCAGGGAAACGCGTCACTCGGTGCTCCTCATAGCCCCGCGCTGGGAGAATCAGACATGGTTCCCGGAGCTTACGCAGCTGTCACTGACAGCCCCGTGGCCCATTCCAGTGAGAGCAGATCTCCTATCTCAAGCTCGCGGCACGATCTGGCATCCCCACCCAGAGCGCTGGGCGCTGCACGCGTGGGTGATCAACGACTACCTGTCGCTTTGCCAGAAGGAGTAATAAACACTATCATACACGCTAGAGCCCCTTCCACGAGAAGACTCTATGCGTCCAAATGGTCTGTGTTTTCAAAATGGTGCACCGACAGAGACCTGGACCCACGGACATGTGGGGTGTCGTCGCTGCTCGTGTTTTTACAAGAGCTGCTGGATAAGGGCAGATCCCCATCCACGCTCAAAGTGTACGTGGCGGCCGTCGCGGCGTTCGCTGAACCCCTGCATGGCCAGTCACTGGGAAAAAAACAAGCTGGTCATCCGCTTCCTCAGGGGAGCTAGAAGGATGAACCCCCCGCGCCCCCCATCGGTTCCTATCTGGGATCTTTCCGTAGTTCTCGAAGCTATGAAAGCCCCCCCTTTCGAACGCTTCAATCCGTGGATTTGAAATACCTTTCACTCAAAACCGTTTTTCTAACTGCCCTGTCATCAGTTAAACGTGTGGGAGACCTTCACGCGCTGTCTGTCAGCGCTGCGTGTCTTGAGTTTGGACCAAGTGACTCCAAGGTCATTTTAAAGCCTAGACACGGCTATGTCCCCAAGGTGATCGGTACTCCTTTCAGAGCACAAATCATTTCCCTATCGGCGCTGCCAGCATCCGATAGCTGAACGCGACGCCAATCTCCTTTGCCCAGTCAGAGCACTGAGATTGTATACTGCGCGCTCCGCCTCTTTCAGACGCTCTGAGCAGCTTTTTGTTTCGCTCGAGGGCGCACCAAAGGTTTCGCCGCCTCGAAACAGACACTGTCTAGATGGATAGTGGACGCTATTGCTGCCGCGTGACGTGTCAAAAGACCTACCATGCCCGTTAGGCATTAGGGCTCACTCCACTAGAGGCATGGCCTCCTCGTGGGCATGGTCCAGCGGGATTCCCATTCACGACATATGTGTGGCAGCGGGCTGGGCTTCCCTCCACCTTTGTCAGATTTTACAATCTGGAAGTGCCCGCCCTGCAGGCAAAACTACTAGCGGTTTAATACGCTACAGCTCCCCTGGTGAGCTGCACTGACGGACACATTCCACACAGACCGGCACCGCCGCTCTGTCGCTCCCTTCCCACTATGTGCTTATGTATTACACACACACTGGCCCGCACTCTTGCCGGCCAAATATTATTCCCCACTCACAAGGGCTCCCCGGTCCCCCACCCCGGGGATCATGCAGTGGATGCTTGAGTGCGCACGGCGCTGACAATGGGTTCCCGTGAGCGTAAGCTAGCTTACGCAATATGAGAGAACCTCTCGTGAAGAGAACGAATCGGTTACCTAACGTAACCTCGGTTCTCTCTAGATGAGGGAACGAGTATTGCGTAGCCGGCCGTGCTTCAGCGCCACGCAGCGATTTTCGCTTCATTCAATGAAAATCAGGGTTCCAGCCTACGAACTTACGCTTATATGCACTCTAGCCACGCCCATTCTGGCGGGCTTTGATACAGTGACGGCGCGGGCGCCTGTCATTGGACGCAAGTTCACTCAAGTTCGTCTATAGACTGCAGCAGTTGCCGCAGAGCAACCAATGAGCTCGCTAGCTAGCCCGCACAAGGTATGCAACTGCTGCACTGCGTTGACAATGGATACAAAATTAAGGATAATTTTTTGGCTTCAATATCTCAGAAAAGATGAATCTTTCCCGTAGCGTAAGCTAGCTTACGCAATACTCGTTCCCTCATCAAGAGAGAACCAAGGTTACGTTAGGTAACCGATTCGTTTTCATGAACAAATTGTCCATGTGTTGTACTGATCCCAACCTGGCCTCTAAAATCACATTACCATACCCACATTTTTGTAAAATTATTTTGACATGGCCCTTTGTATGTATTGCTGCAGTTAACTGGTGAAATGGACATGTGACAGGGCAGAGGGCGGGGCCGGGTCGTGATTATACACACCCGGTCCCTTATCAGGCTAATTAAGCCTCTGAGAGGGATAAAGGTAGATTGCGTGTGTGTTTGTCTTTTGTTTAAGTTAATCATTAAAATATTGTTTATATCGCCAAGCCGGTTCTCGCCAACTCCTTTCCCATAGATCCCTTTATAGGACACTCGAGGCGTTTCAGACAAATCTTGAGAGAAATGACAGATCATAAACACTTTTTGCCTTGTGTCACACACAATGCTATATCACGTCATCTAAACACTTTTAAAATAGTACATGACTTGCAGGGCAACATAACCAACTTCATTTACAATCTTATTCCAGTGCTGTCAAAACGTGCCATAGCTGAAATGAGTTTGCAATGCAAAAGACTTCCATTTAATGTTTTCCATATAGTAGACTAATGCACAGAGATATTAACCATTTCCAATTATTCCTTCAAGTCTTAAGCTGTCACTCTAGATATTTATTTTGTTACATTTTTTTACCACATGTAGCATTCTGCGGTGGGCCCTTAAGTCATCTTGGCTGGACGGCCACTTCTAGGGAGAGTAGCCACTGTATTTTATCTTGTTTTTACCCTTATTTTATTTTTTTATTTCATTTTTTTAGTCATATATGTATGGTGTTGTCTGTGAATGCAATACTTTAGGTATGCAATAGACAGCGTAAGTCTTGCCTTACCTATATGTGAGAGCTCACAGACACTTCCCCTAACTTTCCCTTTTCAGGAGGAAACAGATCAATCATTCCTATGCACAAACAATCTTTAATTAAACGCATATTGATTTAAAATTTCACTCACACATCTTATACTGTACACACACACACACGCTCACACACACACAAACACAGTTTGTTAATCTGTAATCAGTTTATCTGTTCTTTCAACAGTCAGAAAGTGGTAGAGAGAAATTGTTCCATAACAGACCAATAAATGATAATTACAGAAAAAAATGATGATGAATTAATTTGTCTACAGCACAGCACTATTTTGATATGAGCTGAATAAGAAAACAAGACCACACATCGGCCATATCGCCATCCTTTATTGGATTAGTTTACCCAAAAATGAAAATTCTGTCATCTTTGATTTACTTTCATATCATTGAAAAATCATATGACTTCTGTTCTTTTGTGAATCATAAAAGGATTATTTATGGCAGAATGTCTAAGCTGTTATTAATGAAAGTGAATAAAAGTCATACAGATATGTAACTAGATGAGGGTGAGAAAATGATGACAGATTTATTTGTATTTTTTCTGAACTATCCCTGAAATAGCATTTATTCCAGACTTTGGTTTTCGTGAATCTAGTCTCCCAGTCAGACCCAAAGTGTTCAAGAAGGAACAATTGATGAAGGTATTTAATTAGGTAAAATAGGTTTAAGATAAATGTGCTGTTATTTGTTTTGGGCAGGAGTAGTTGTCGATATCTCAGACAGTTAATTAGTCCTGCTCAAGGACTGCCATAGATTGCTCCTATTTGTGGAAATGCTGTTTCCTGCAATTCACTGGGCTTTAACTGATTTTAGGTCTGTGTTTATTTGAGTTGCTTTGTTCTGCCACAGTCTTAGCTTTGAACACCAGTATTCAGCATGACCTTAAGGATATCAGAATCAGAATTAGCTTTATTGCCAAGTATGGTTACACATAAACAGAATTTGTCTTGGTGACATGAGCTTCCAGTGCATAAACAATACAAAAAAAACTAAAAACAGAATAAAAATAAAAAGTGAATAGAATATATATATATATATATATATATATATATATATATATATATATATATATATATATATCACACAAGCAAGAGTGCGATATGGCCCTACATCAGCATTGCTGTGATTCGTCCGTAGGCTGATTTCCATATGTAATCACAGCAGTGCTGAAGTAGGGCCATATTCACACTTGCGTTTGTGATATTGCATATATACAACAGTTCAATGAACAAGTCAATTTTAAAAAATTAGGAAAAAGCAAGTATAGTCATAAATGCGCATTTGTGCATGGAACTACTTTCTTACGCATCAGAATCTGCCATTGCTGGTTCAAAACAAATGATGCGTGCAAGCCATCATTAGTAATTCAAAAATGTCACTTCAGAAATTGTATCACGGCTTGTGCTGTTTTTAACAAGTCATTGGATAAACAAGGATACACGGATGGATGTGTGTGTGTGTGTGTGTGTGTGTGAGAGAGAGAGAGATGGAGAGATGGAAGTGTGCAATCACCTGTTGTCACACCGAAGCAGAGATGCTGTCAGCTTTATGAAGGTCCGCTTTCTCAGTGGAAAATAGACATCCAAGCCGGGGTATTCCTCCCTATTTCACGGTAGCCGGTGCGCTAGAGTCATTCACTATAGAAACAGTGATGTCCTCCACCATTTTAAAGTATGCATCCAATGTGGAAACTCCGATAAAAGGTAAGCACCATGAGTTCTGTAATAAATCAGTTGTGTCTCTCAGTTGTGATGGGCCTTAATGCTGATGTTGTCAGTTTAAAACTGTTTAAAGCTATTTCCTACCTTTGGTAATGTATTAGTAATTCCAGCGATCACTGTGCGCTGTTCTATGTAAACAATGACTAACGGATTCACTTTACGTCACCAACTGGCTCATATTACACACAAAATGTATCTTCTGCCACTACCTGATCGCTAACATATGTAATGTAAAAAATAAAGACAGTAACTCCTAAAAGATCTGCTCTGCTCTTACACTTTAGTTTAGAATGGAACATACACAAGCAGAGTGATACACACACACAGTAAAGTGTCCGAGTGCTGATGGTGTCAGACCATCAGCGCTCACGGAATGTCTCTCGTCCAATCAGATTCGAGGACCGGAACTAACTGTGGTATATATATATATATATATATATATATATATATATATATATATATATATATATATATATATATATATATAATATATATAAACACACACACGCACGTGTATGTACAAATACAAATCTACTATATACAGAGCAGTGCAAGGGAATGTATTGGCAGAAGAGGAAGGATATGTTAGATAAATATAAATAGATAAGCTGAGTATTGCACATAATTATTGCTCTATGAGGCAGTTTTAACTGTTCATGAGATGGTTAGCCTGAGGGAAAAAACTGTTCCTGTGCCTGACGGTTCTGGTGCTCAGTGCTCTGTAGCACCGGCCAGAAGGCAACAGTTCAAAAAGGTAGTGGGCTGGGTGAGTGGTGTCCAGAGTGATTTTTCCAGCCCTTTTCCTCACTCTGGAAGTGTACAGTTCTTGAAGGGAGAACAGGGGGCAACCAATAATCTGCTCCGCAGTCCGAACTGTCGTTTGTAGTCTTCTGATATCCGATTTTGTAGCTGCACCAATCCAGACAGTTTTTGAAGTGCAGAGGACAGACTCAATGAGTGCTGAGTTGAACTGTATCAGCAGCGCCAGTGGCAGGTTGAACTTCCTCATCTGGCGAAGGAAGTACAACCTCTGCTGGGCCTTATTCACAATGGAGTCAATATGTGTCTCCCACTTAAGGTCCTGTTAGATGGTAGAGCCTAGGAAACTGAATAACACCCTGCCAAAGTACTGTTCAGAATGGTGAGCTGGGACAATGTTGGGGTGTTCCTTCTGAAGTTCACAATCATCTCCACTGTTTGGAGCGCATTCATCTCCATGTTGTTTTGACTGTACCAGACAGCCAGCTGTTCATATAATATGTAAACAGTATATACTATATATATACTGTGTGTGTGTGTGTGTGTGCGGCCGCAAGTAATCACAGCAGTGCTGATTTAGGGCCATATATTGTGCATTTGTGCATGGAACTACTTTATTATGCTGAGGAACAGAATCTGCCATTGCTGGTTCAAACCAAATGATGCATCCAAGCATTTGTTAGTAATTTAAAAATGTCACTTCAGAAATAATATAAAGACTTTGGCTGTTTCTTACACGTTATTGGATAAAAAGGATGGATGGTTGTGTATATGTGTGTGAGAGAGACAGAGAGAGAGAGAGAGAGAGAGAGAGAGAGAGAGAGAGAGACAGAGCATGTGTGATCACCTGTTGCCACACCCAAGCAGAGATGCTGTCAGCTTTCTGAAGATCAGCTTTCTCAGTGGAAAAGCAGCTGTCCAAGCGGGGGTATTTCTCTCTATTTTGTGGTAGCAAGATTCTTTCACTATAGAAACCGCAATGTCCTCCGCCATTTAAACAGTGTGTCCACTCCAATGTGGAAAGTCTGATAAGAGATGAGCCTTCAGTTTGTGTAATTAATCAGTCTGTTGTGTCTCTCAGCTGTGATGAGCAGTAATGCTGAAGTTGTTCATTTAAAGCTGTTTAAAGCTATTTCCTAGCTTTAGTAGTAGTAATACGAGCGATCACGGAGTAATGTATGTAAACACTGGCTGAATTCACTTCACGTCACCTAACTCACTCATATTACACACAAAAATTTTATTTTGCCACCACCTGCTGGCTAACAAATATACAGTACATACATCTAAAAACACATATGCACTGCTCTTACACTTTAATTTAGAATGGCACGGACACAAGCAGATTGACAAACACAGTGAAGCATCGGAGTGCTGATGGCGTCAGACCATCAGTGCTCATGGAATGTATCTTGTCCAATCAGATTAGAGGGCCGGAACTAACTGTTGTATATATATATATATATATAGATCTGTATGACTGATACAACATTCTCAACTGCACTCTACCTTTTATGTGTTTCATTTTCGCAAGTCAGATTGACATGTAAGCAAGTAAGACTGTAATTTAACAGTCAGGGCTGCATTTCCCAAAAGCACCGCAAGCTTAAGCTGATTGTAGACACTGTTGGCACCAATGGTTTCTACGATCTACTTAGGCTTAAAACACTTTATTCGTGGTGTTTTAACCATAAAACACCCTGCAAAATGTAAACATTATCTGGTAATGCTTAATGTTAATTAAATTAATGCTCATAACCGTAATCAGCTCATAATCAGCTTTTCCCACATTTTTAAGTACCTTTTAAGTAGCCTTAAGTACCCCCACTACACCATCAGTAAGGCTGTGGTACCCATTCATCAACACAAAACCAAAGATGTGTACCAAAGACTACATATCATATAATGTCAAATACTGATCAGTATTGGTTTGATCTATTGGGATAAATAGGTGTCACGAACCCCGCTCCCTCGCTCCGCCCCCTCGAGCTTCCACGCTCGCTACGCCCCCTCGAGCTCCCACGCTCGTTCCGCCCCCTCGAGCTCGCACGCTCTTTTTGCTTGCTCAAGCCCTCACGCCCACTTTGCTCCCACTCGCTCACATGCTCGTAGGTTATCTCCCTTCCTCGAGTCCCTCACGCGTTTCCAATCCCCCAGAACATTATGACCACCTGCACTCGCGTCATCTGCACTCCTGCACATTAGTTTCACCTGCACTCGTCTCATCACCTATCATTGTTTACACCTGCACTCGCCCCTATATATTTCACAACCCGTTCGTCTCACTGCGGTTGGTTATTGTATTTAGTTTCCCGTGTCTTTGCCCCCCGCTAGTCTCGTCTAGTTTTGACCTCCTCTCGTTCACCTCTTAGCTTGCCAGCTCCCCTTGTTCCCCTGTCTTTTGCTCCCACTAGTCCCGTCTCGCTGATCCTGTTTACCCCGGCTTTGACCCTCGCTCCCCTCTACTACTCTCCTGGATTTGCCCCCTTTACTCTCTTTGATTCCCCGGCTTTTGACCCTACGCTTCCCTCGACAACTCTTAACTGGATTTACCCTTTTTCTGTACTTTTGCCTGCCTGCAATAAAACGCAGTTTGACTTACATTGTGACTGTCTTTTCTTGTGCGGGTTACAATAGGAAAATCTAAAATTTTACCATTCCCGTTGCATGTAAACATTTTTAGATTTGTAAGGGCAAAATTATGATATTTAGATGCTGTAAATTCATCAATATTGTACATTTTGGTGTCTGTGCAAACGTAAGAGAGTACGTTTGCTATTATCAAACTTTACGTAAACTTGATTTTTACTTCTTAATAAACAATAATATTGTAATTTTAACAATATTTTAAAGTAAAATTATTTATAGTTATAATATAAGGGCATTATATTTAAAAGAACAACATATTAAGTTGAAGAAAGAGGTTAATTTAGCAATTACTATTATTTTCATACATACATCATGAGGGTCTATGAAAACCCAAAAATAAAAACAGTAAATTCAATTTCAGAAAAACATGAGGGTTAATATCTATTACCCACAATGCATGTGTGCTCATTTGGTAGCCTATGATCATTGAAGGCTGCTGTAATAGATGTTTATAATAATAGTGTTATGAATATGAATAATATAAAAACATTCTGAGAACATCAGTGTGCATGTATATTGCTCCCAACATGAATCATATGAACGCAAATAAGAATATCATAATATGATAAAAGTGTATATTAGTTATTTATTAGTTAAATTAAAAATTTATGGAATTCCATCTGTCGATTTGGCGATGCATGAACGCTGTAGCAAATGAGCTGTAGACCTGTCTTTATCATATTGCAGTAGATGCAGTCTCCTAGAATCTGAATTAAAAAGCCTCTTTTAAAAAACAATGCACGAATTCAACACAAATTGAACAGGGCATCACACTTACTGAGATTGTACACAGTTTATATGAATCTGTGGATAACATTTTGGATTTTCTAGTTACTTTAAAGGTTATTTTGCATAAACAGTGTGGCATAGACATTAATTGCCACAGTATTAAAGACTATACAGTAACAGTTAATTACACAGTTGCTTTGATTATTAAAATCATAAATTTCAAATAAAAGTCTAATAATTTGCCATACAAAAGGTTACATTTTCCATGTGTGGAAAAAGCAAATATGTAAATGGAGCCCCTTAGGAAGATTTATTTCCAGGTAAAGTCAAAAGATCTGAGGGGAATTCAAAGAGAAAGATAGAAATAAAGAGTGTCATTGCTCAAAGGAAAAACTAGAAACTACAATTTCAGCATTCACTATCCATGTTTTCATGATACTGGGGTTCACGGCACTATCAAATACATCTAATACATTTAAAAATGCCCTTAGAGTCTAAATCACCATATTTATCATTTACCTTAATCCATTAAATCTTCAAAAAGTCCCTTGCCAACGCAGGGCCCTGACATGTGACATTTATATCAGGTTATGCAAATCACACAAATCCTCTCATCTGAATATGGAGTTCTTCTCTGTCCTCTGTGAGAGACCAAGGACATGCTGATTGGAAGATTGAGTCTGAATATGCAAATCCCCAAATGCACTAGTCAGCTTTAAAGGCAGAATATGTAGAAGTGTTCATGTGTTTCCTGACAGTCTGTCAATACCATGAGCTTGTACAGAGGTGAAAGAGAAGGTACTTTGAAATGTTATAAGTCAAAGTATACTCCTTCCTTCCTCCCTTTCTTTTCTTTCTAATGTTCCAGCCAAACAACTGCCATTGACATGAATGGAAATACAAATAGATAGCTTTCTCCAAGTATTATAGACCACCTTGACGTAAAACCATCTCTAGAGACGGACTTCATCTTTAGGGCATTTACCGGCACAAAAAATACATTTCTGTACTTTACATTAAACAACACACTTTTCCCATGGCTGTTATTCAGCACAAGGTCTTCCACCAGACGTGATGAATGAATGAGACTTTCTTACAGCCCTTCAATAGTATAATCACAAAATGCAACATTGTACCTTTATGAGCCCTCATTAAAATCAAATAACACATTACTCACAAGAATAATTACTCTGATATTTTCAAACTTGAACAGAGTTAATATTGCCATACATCAAATGTGTTTAATGATTAGGCTGAATAATTTATGCATGGAGAGAGGCAAGTACATTACCCCGAAGACTACGAGAGATGCTGAACATTATGTTATATACCCGCTTTCATTTCAGACTAATTCTGTGTGGAGAATACAAATTTATATTACATTCTAAAGCTGCAGACTTCTTAACAGTAGCTATGTTTTTATTACTCACTTGATGCCTCTCATGCTTCCGTGATACATTTTGTGAAATGATGCAAAGAAGATCTAAATTAAAGCCATGAGAGGTGTGTTACGTTGATATTACCACAGTTAGGGGCTTTTGTTAAGCACAAAATTAAAGCAGCGGCAACCGCACGTTGATAAAGACAAACCTGGTCTAATAGAATCACGTTACTATACCTACATTTTAGCTAAATTATGTTTATGTGGCTCGTTGTACATATCAGATTCCTGGCTAAATAAACATTAGAGGTACAACAACTACAATTGCTTTTATGCTGTCTTCATGTGCAATAGGTGTTATCCTACTTCCCACTTCTGAAGTGGTAATTACGCAACACAGTCTCACGTGAAATCGTCAGGATTGAAATCGACTTTTCTAAATTTGGCTAATTCCTATCATATTGTGCGACTGCACTTGTTTTAATTACTACGACTTTCACTACAGCCAATGACGTCGCTGGACATCGTTTCCATCTAATACGTGACAAAACAGTTTCCTATCATGTTTACACACTCTGCTGATTGGTTAAGTTTAGATAAGGGGTTTGGGTAAGGGCATAATAATAATAAGTATGTCCTTAATGCCTTGTGTGCGGAACTCACGCTTACTTTCACATTTGATATACGGGAATTTGCAAGTGATGAAGTCACATGAGTTTATGTGAACAACATCGTGAGAAACCAAACGAAATAGCCAACTAGTAAAATATGTATGCCGGGTTGTAATTACGAGGAAGTCACGTTCAAGTGTTTTGTTGTCGGAAAGAACAGGAAACAAGGATGGTGCCAGTTTCATTCATACATGTTTTTTGCTGATTATAATGGAATGTTAGTCAAAAACAAGCTATTTTCAAGGTGTAAAAATGTACAACATGCATCAAATGGTTGCTGATATATACATAAATGAATATGAACGAAACGGAAAGCACTGACAATTAGCTGTATCATAAAAAAATAATAAAACCTGTCATTCACTGCAGAAACCTTACTCCGCTATGTTGAATGTTTCCGACTCCTCTCATCTCATAAACTCGGATATAAATATTATCTCAGAGTTTCCCAGTCGCAATTTAGGTTTAAGGTTCATGGTAGGGACATGGCTGGACCGGTAATCTGGCATACCGGGCATTTTCCCGGTGGGCCGACGCACTTTGGGGGCGATCGGTGGCGGATTAGCCATCGGCAGAACCGAGAGGGCCAGTTGGTCGGCCGCGAAACGTGCCGAATGGCCCGTGATAAGCTAAAATGGGCATCCGCGTTATGCAGAATGGACCACAAAACGGCACCGCGGTAAGCAGAAAAGGACAGCTAACCCCCAACAACTTTTGAGCCAGTTGCCATGTAAAATCCCGGGCCGATTTCTCTTCCCAGTCCAGTCCTGGGTAGGGAGGTAGGTTTTTTTTATTTTAAACTCAAGAGAGCATTAACCTACAAAACCTGAAAATGTAGGGTGAAAATGTAATTCGCTTTTAGCACCGCAAATTAGACAATTCACCTCAGAAATACACCTCCGCCAGTTTACAATAGATATGCTGTGTTTTGGGTTGTGGTCACCTAGCATGGGATGCTGGTGTACTGGTGTCTCCACCAGCTTAATCGGAAAGAACATGCTGGTCAACCAGCTAGACCAGTACCAAACCAGCTCTAACCAGCATAAGCCAGACTTAGACCAACATGCAACTGCATGCTGGTTAAGCTGGTCTTTCTAGCTGGGTCTGCAACGACCACTGCATTACTTTAATTGTTTTAACTCATGTGAAATGTACAAAAAAGGCACTTACATTTGGTTTCAATTGAAAATGACGTTAGCATGTTGCTAATAACAAAGCTATGCTTATGCTGCCTATCTGCCTTCTACCCATTTTTTACTTAAATCTAAGGCAGTGTCTCATTTATCCTTTACAGCAACAGAAATACATTATTTCAGTAAAAGAATGCATGGGAAAGATGGCGGACAGAGCCAAGATAATATAAATACTGTTATATAAATGAGTGTAAATGTGAGAGACTTATACGTGTGTACTTATATTTCATTGAATGCTGCAAAGTATAGATACAAATCTAATTACAAATAGACTATTTAGCTAAATGTTTTGTGTGCTGTGTATTTATATTCTTATTAATATGCGTTGTAAGCTTAGAAAAATGCTTAGCAACATGCTAACATCAAACTATTGGAATAAATTGTGAGTTGAGTCTTCCATGCGCTTCAAGCTTTGAAATGGCTCATCAGAATGCAGAATTGGACCTATCAGTTTTATAATAAAGTTTAAATATATTTAATACAATGCTGTAACAGTTAAATTGTTACCTTACGATACAAGTTTGCTTTATTTTATAAGTGAGGATAAAACTGACATACTGTATATTCATACAGTATATTTGAAAAATGATATATCTAATGTATACTCACAATTTAAATGGAATAATATTCTAAATGATATGCTTAATTTTGACATGGTCTCTATAGGTCCGTTCAATATCTTACCATTTTAGTAACATTCCCGACCAGCTAGTCATGCAAGTGCCATTCCTATCTTCCAATATCCCCCAAAACCGTGATCCAAGGTGTGTGTGTTTCAAAGGAGATTGACTCTTGCTAAAAACCCTCGGACAAACCTGTAGAAGATGTTATTGACCTCTGTCAGTCCTGACTGCTCCACTCCAGCAGAAACTCTCTGTGTTCTCTGGGGTGGAACACATTTAGTGGAACATCTTAATCACGGAACATGTGTCACTGGGAAGGAATTAACCACAGAGAGGAAATCCCCCCTCAGGACAACCACTGCTGGTGTCAGCTTCCTGCTTGGAGTGTTACAAAAACAACTGATATATATAAAAATAGACAAATAACACACACATATGAGGATCAGCTTTGACATATCTGTGTACCATTTATGGATGAAGTTAATCCAGAAAACAAAAAAGTTGTTTAACAGCTCTGTTCCAAAGTGTGCTCCCTGCCGAGAGAGCATAATCAGCCCACTCCTGACATGAAGGCCATTTCAAAATGTACACAGCTTTTCAAGATACTTCATTTTGTATTCTTCATGGAGGAGGCAATCTCAAAATGCATTGTGATGAGCTCAGTGAAAAAATGTATTGAAGATGTTGGAGAGATTTGAGACAAATTTTGACAATAGGTGTTAGGTCCTAAATAACACACTAAAGAGTACACGTGTACTCTTTAGTATGTTATTTAGGACACACCTATTGTCAAAATTTCATAGACTAGCTGGCCGAGCACAGTTCATAGTTTATGTGCATAGTATGCACTTAAACTATGAACTGTGCTCGGCCAGCTAGTCTATGAATTATGAATGTGTAGAATAAATAGAACACTAAAAATAAATTCTCCACAGAATCATCCAACATTTTTCAGCTGTCGGAAGTGACATTATAAATGCACATGATGTGTTGTAGCTAGCTTTAGAGTGTTAGCCAACCTTACTCCAACACTTATAATTCAAATAATGTACATATTCCCTCAGCGTGGGGTGATGATAAATCATTTAACAATTTAAGAATTTAACATTTTAGCAATTCACACAGTTTTGAGTAGATACTGTGTTTAAGTAGACTGGACATATTAAAATAGTTCCCATGAATGTATGCTCATTAGAGGTCTGCAACCTGACCCATGCCCGACGGGACCCAAGAAACTAATGCAGATCTCAAGTTGTTTGTAAGTTCAGATTGATATTTGAGCGACTGTGGGCAGTGATGTTCTCTTGTGTATCCAGATGTGCACTGTAGCACTCACTCTCTGTTCCGCACCTTGCACTCCTTTCCAGTTAAATCCCAAAGCAAAATGCAAACAGACGTACAGATGTACAAATTCAAACTTTGTTTATTAAACTAAAAAGCTATATTAGGGTGGATTAGAACTTGGAACTCATAGTACTAGAGGCGAAAGCTTTACCATGAAATGATATAATGTTACTGATCCATTTATTTATCCACTGACTAAGAAAATCTCAGTACTGACAGTGTTAGATGCAGGTTAGATGTATGGATCAAGTTATTAAATAAATGATGTGAAATATTAATTTGAGTGCTTGAATTAGTCATCAAGGCTTTTTATCAAAACAGTCAAATGTGACATTATCAGTACATAACCTAATTAATATTCATGAGTTTCGCCACTTCGGGAAGTCTAACACCCGTTTCACATTCTTTCAGGGTTGCACAATTAGTTTAAATGACATCAAATATGTGATATGGTCGTATGTGATTATTAAACCCCAAAAATCTGAGATTACATAAAACGAATAGCGTACATGGTTTGGGTGCTCTTCGTGTTCACGCACGGGGCTAATGGATATGCTCATATGCTTGTGTGCTTTAGAATACTTTTGCATAGGCAAAACAAATCTAATACTCAAAATAATCAAATAATCCACAAGTATTATAATAATAATCAACTGGTTTCAAAAAAGTTTTTTTGCACACTCATTCACAGAAAGCATGTTTTGGTAAAAGTATTTGTAGGTAAATAATGTATTGGATTACTGTATATTTGTGCATATAAATAAAAATTATTAATTATTATTCCTATTTGTGTTTATTCTTTGAAAAATGTAAAACTGAAGCAGTAGAGCAGGCATTGTTGCACTTGCTTGTTCCTCCATCTCTAGTGTGTAAGGAAAATGCTTGTACGCAAGAGTGTCAGAAATATCACAAGCAAATAAAATACCCTTAACCCCAGATGACAAAAATCACAGTCTCAGACTCCTCAACCTCTCTCGAGGTCTACCGTCCTGCAGGTGACCCATCCTGACCGTGTGTTTGTTATCTACGCCTTGCCAGCACTTCCTGCTGGTGCTGTGTCCGCCCCTTAGCCTCCTGGGAGTTTGAGTCTTGGCAAACACATCCACAGTCGGACGACACTCTGACCTTGAGGCAGACACTCCCTCCTCTCTGATCCGTATGGCTCTTGCGTTGTATATGTTCCCTCCCCCTCTTATTTCTCTTCTATTTCACACCCTTTCTTCAACATTCCCCACCCATTCCTGATGTATTTTTCTTCTTTATTTCTCTGGGGATGTTCAGAATAGCATACTTCCATACATACTAATAAGGTATTTTTGCAATATTTAGTACATATAATGTTCACGCTTACTATATTTGCCAAAATGTGCAGAGCACACTATGTGGAATACTGTTTTACACAATCCCATGCACTCAACATGACCTTACATTTACAGTGACAAAATTTCAAAATGTTTTATTAGCTGTGATATATGAAAATATCTTATTTTATACACAATTGAATAAAAAAGGCTAAATACTATATACATTTTATAGTTTTTTTTAAATAAATGTATTTCTACGTTAATGGGACATCGGCAGGGTGTCCATGGCAGTACTGCAGGGGGTCCACCATTTATTATCATCTCGAACTAGAAAATAAATACATAAATATGTGCATTAAAGCAGATTTGAGAACTTTCTAGTATTCTAGCTTAATATGCAGTCAATTATAAGAAAACCATTTGTAAACAAAACAGTTCTCTGTTATAAGCATTATGCTAGTATTCCATTCTAAACATAGACTTTCCATTTCTATTCTTAACATTGTCTTCTTTTTCTCCATTTCATTTCTGTAGTTTTTTTTTCCTGTGGCAACTCCTTTCCTTGTGTCTTTCGATCTGTTTTTTATCTTTTTTTCGCCCTCTACTCCATCTCTCCTCCCCCTCCCTCTCGTGGAGAGTGTGTCCCGCTCGGCTGATGTTGGTGGCGTGTATGAAGGTTCATTCAGCATCGGGATTAGCTGTCAGAGCGCATGTGTTCACTGCCACAGTAAACAAATGGACAAGTCTGTTCATACACACCAGCGAGTTTTCTATGCCAGCACTTTCGTAATCATTATATGACAGTATCTAAATACTGCACTGCAAATCATTTACCAAACGTCCCCAAATGCACTTGTGTGTTGTGTATGAAAATATGAAAAAGCTGTGTTTGTATGCCTAGTTATATGTCCAGTTATCCATTAACCTTTAAAGGTGGACCTTTTTGATAGATACATTGATGAGCCAAAACATTATGGCCACTCACAGGTGATGCAAATAATGTTTTTCTTTATTATTATTGG
This sequence comes from Xyrauchen texanus, assembly GCF_025860055.1. NCBI lineage: Eukaryota > Metazoa > Chordata > Actinopteri > Cypriniformes > Catostomidae > Xyrauchen > Xyrauchen texanus. The sequence continues at coordinate 36,414,464 of NC_068296.1, forward strand.
ATTTTCTCCCTGTTTCTCCCCAATTTTGGTACGCCCAATTCCCAATGCACTCTAGGTCCTCGTTGTGGTGTAGTGACTCGCCTCAATCTGGGTGGCGGAGGACGAATCTCAGTTGCCTCTGTGTCTGAGACAGTCAATCCGCGCATCTTTTCACGTAACTTGTTAAGCACATTACTGCGGAAACCTAGCTTGTGTGGAGGCTCACGCTATTCTCCTCGGCATCCATGCACAACTCACTATATGCCCCACCAAGAGTGAGAACCACATTATAGTGACCATGAGGAGGTTAACCCAACGTGACTCTACCCACCCTAGCAGCCGGGCCAATTGGTTGCTTAGGAAGCCTGACTGGAGTCACTCAGCTCACCTTTGATTTGAACTTGCGACTCCAGGTGTAGTCAGTGTCTTTACTTGGTGAGGTACCCAAGCCCCTGCAAATAATGTTACTCATCTCCTAACAAGGCCACATGTTAAGGTCTAGGTAGATTAGATGGTAAGCGAACGATCAGTCCTCGTAGTCAATGTGTAAATCGATATGTGAGAGCAATGAAGGCTAACCTGTCTGGTCTGAACCAACAGAAGGTCTACTGTGGCACAAGTCACAGAAAATTGTAATGATGGTTATGGGAGGAATGTGTCACAACACACAGTGCATCAACCAATGAGTCCCGTTTTCTTTTACATCACATGAATGGCTGTGTACGCGTGCGCCAGTTTACCTGGGGAAGTTATGTCCCCAGGATGCACTGTTGGAATACGACAAACTGTTGGAGGGAGTGTGATGCTCTGGGCAATGTTCAATCTGACACGTGCCACCTACCTAAACATCATTGCAGACTAGGTACACCCCTTCATGGCAATGGTAATCCCTGATGACATTGGCCTCTTTCAGCAGGATAATGTGCTTTGCCACACTGCACACATTGTTTGGGAATGGTTAGAGGAACATAATGAAGAGTCCAAGGCGTTGCCTTTGCCTCAAAATTTCCCAGATCTCAATTTGATTGAGCATCTGTGTGATGTGCTGGACCAACAAGTCCGATCCACGGTGGCTCCAACTCACAACTTACAGGACTTGAAGGATCTGCTGCTAATGTCTTGGTGCTAGTTACCACAGGACACCTTCAGGGGTCTTGTAGGGTCCATGCCTCAGTGGATCGGTGTTGTTTTGGCAGCATGAAGAGGACCAACAGCATAATAGGCAGTGGTCATAATGCTTTGTCATTTGAGGGTCACTGCAGGATGAGCCTGCAGGAAGGGTACCACACGAGGGAGGAGGATCTCTTCCCTGTAACGCACAGCGCTGAGATTGCCTGCAATGACAACAAGCTCAGTAGGATGATGCTGTGACACACTACCCCAGACCATGATGGACCCTCTACCTCCAATTTGATCCTGCTCCTGTGTACAGGCCTTGGTGTAACGCTCATTCCTTTGATGATAAACGTGAGTCCGACCATCACCCCTGGTGAGCCAAAACCACAACTCATCACTGGAGAGCACTTTTTGCAAGTCCCGTTTGGTCCAGAAAAGTTGGTTTTGTGACCATAGGTGACATTGCAACAGGCCTACAAGCCCTCAGTCCAGCCTCTCTCAGCCTATTGCGGACAGTCTGAGCACTGATGGAGGGATTGTGCGTTCCTGGTGTAACTCTGGCAGTTGTTGCTGACATCCTGTACCTGTCCCGCAGGTGTGATATTCGGATGTACCGATCCTGTGCATGTGTTGTTGCATGTGGTTTGCCACTGCGAGGACGGTAAGCTGTCCTTCCTGTCTCCCTGTAGTGCTGTCTTAGGTGGCTCACAGTACAGATATTGCAATCTATTGCTCTGTAAATTTATTTGGATTTTTACAAAATTATCTTTAAAATACAGTGTCCTGAAAAGGGAAATTCTTTTTTGCTGAGTATATATATATATATATATATATATATATATATATATATATATATATATATACACACACACACACTAATGAGCTTTGCCCTTGTCATGACTCTCACTGGCATGTTTTTCTGTTGGTTGTTCATGTAAATCAACATAACGCACCACTGACTTTGTTGCATCATGGTTTGTGCCTTTATGGTTAAATAATCAGCCTGATCTCATTATTATTGTAGTTGTTTGTATGTAACATTTAATCTTACATTTCTGAAATGTACCATATGGATATATTGACAGCATTTAAAAAACGGTTTTGAGAATTTACTGCTTTAGAAACAGAGATATTTATGAATCCTTTATATTATAAAAATATTTAATTGATATTTTAGATCCCTTAACCTTATGCTACCCCTAAAGATAACCACTTTTTTTTAACAATACAAAAAAGTAACAGGCAGATGAATTATAAATGTTGTGACAATTTTAGTTACAATAAACTTTTATGATTTAAAAAAAAATGTCTGGTGCTTTTGTGGTGTATTTTATTTGTAGGTCATTTTTGAGGGCCAGCATATTCTGAAAACATCTTTTGTGTCCCACAGCAAATGAAAAATTATTGAAATGATTAAGTAATAATTAAATGATTACAGAATGGTTTTATTCATTTTAATATTTTAAAGTTTAGTCTCGGTTAAATTGATACAATAGTTTGAAACAAGTTGAAAATGGCACTCAGAACCAAATGATGAGCTTAAATGTCAAATTAATATTCATAGCTTTAATCAGTATTCACAAGCATTTGTACTTCTCTACACTTGTTTTTACATCAAATGATTTTCGATGCTGTCAGTACAGTAGACGTTTCAGGGTCTATGCAAACGAATAAGCAAATGTGTGAATGCTAGAACCACACATTACATAAAAATACATACGTTTTAGTGAGATCACGTTGAAATAATAGTTGCAAAAACAAAACAAAAAAAACGTAATCACAATTCAGCATGCAAAAACATTAAATTAGACCAATTACAGACCAATCTAAATTAGGTATGCAAATATTACAATGACATCATTGCTGTTTAATACATTATATTCAATCAATGGAAGTCAATGGAAGATTTTCAAACTTCGGAAGTATAATGTTTTCTAAAACCAAAAGTCGATAGCCCACCTAGAACTGAAATGACGTTAAGTATAGTAAGTACATGCAGTTGATTGTAAAAGCAGTACAAGGAGTAATGGTAGTATGCAATTCTGAACATATCCTATGTATTTAGCCTTTTATGCTATTAAAAAACAGGAAAACAGAAATGAATGCTCCTTTGGGCCAATAAAAGCTGAGGTAGGATTTTTTGAGTTTCACCTAATCATGTAAAATTTTATTTATTTTATTAATTTCAGCTTGTGGAATATCATGGATATAGAAATGTTTCCCCCCCTGTTAAAGCTGCATTAGCTGTGTGCAGTGCAGAGGGAGATTGCTTCAGCTCACAAATGCTTTATGAGAATTCAGCATCAGTATCTATCTCTGTCAGAGCACAAATCGCAGTGAGGAGAACTCTTTATTGCTTATATCTATCAACGGGTTCAGGGGGTGGGCTTCTGCTTGTGCGAATGTTTTGGTGTGATGGTCTACAGTGAAACGAACCATATTGAATGGAGGCAGACACAGCGTGTTTCCAGCGCTCTTCCTCCCTAACGTTCTGTTACATTTTTTATTAATTCAGTAATAGTGCTTTGCTGGATGTATTACGCTTCTAGCTTATGATCTGGACAGAGCTCTCATAAAATCAAATTGAACTGCAGAAATCAAGACAGATTTTTGGAAGTAAAACTGGCAAAAGGAAGATGGAGGATTTTTTTTACAGGACTCTTCTGAGTTATCATGAAAGACATTAAAGATACACTTGTGGTTTTATCCAGTAGCAATAGAGCTACACACACTCACATGAAACACGCACTCACACGAGTGGCCTAGGGCACTATCTTTATAAGAGACAGAAAGAGAGATCAGATACGTGTTACTGGGGAATGACATTCATGTATCCAATCCAATCTCTTGACAAGTCGTAATAATAGTACAAGATGACGAAATTGTATGAGTTGGCTTGCATACAAATTGTAGAAAGACTTTTAGAGATAAAGTAACCTAACAATGAACAATGTTATTTGGCTTTTTCCTAAGTTTAACCCCTAAAACAACACTAAACCTAACCATAAAGTATAAAATAAAGTGTTGGATAGGATGTTGATGCCTGTATTGTATTGATGTGAAATTCTATTTGTTGATTGTTTTGTCTCTATATGAACAATGTATGAATTATTACGAGCTGTAATGAAACTATGTTGCCTGGAAAAGTGCCATTAGGCGAAATGTCCTTCTATGAAAGCTAAAATAAATGTGTTAAGTGAGATTGTAAATAAATGTGCATGTATCTCTCAACCACCTTACTTTCTTTGCTCAATAGCTATGCTTTTACATTTCATATGCTGTAAATCATGTTTATCAACGTTAATTAACAGAGGTTCGGGAGGCGCATGTTCATTTTAATCTGACAAATCACAGGCCACGACCAGGAGTTTATAAGCTGCTGCTTACCTGATTCCTGGGACAACTCTCCTGACATGAGAATCTTTCTGACATTCGGCCCCGCCCATTTCCCCATGAACAAACCCAGGCAGATGGATCATAGGATGCAGCTTCCCTTCAAAGCATTCGGCTCCACCAGAACAGCTATTCCATCCGTCTTGTTATTCACAGCAGCTCTTTGTCTTTAGCAGTATTGACAGAGACCATGTTAAGTGTTATATATATATATATATATATATATATATATATATATATATATATATATATATATATATATATATATATGGTTTTTTTATGCTCCATTCGATGAAGCAGTTTATAGCATGAATTTGCTGCCGCAAACTGCTCCTGCACTTTAAAAATGTGAAACAGCTCTCTACGACTGCTCATATGTTCTCTTATCTAAACTTTCCACCCTTCCTCCGCGAACAGGCGCCATTCTGGCTTCATGCCACTAGAATCAAATTTTTTGAAAGCGAGAGACACAAAGATTAACTATTCGATCCAACCACCATTTCAATCCCAGCATGTTTAATCAAGTTCTGCTGCACAGTTGATGCCCGTCAGGCTCATTACCTTGCCACAGCCTGTTTAGGGGGCGTGCTCTATTCAGCGATGGTTCCTCATCTTCTAACATTAATATCACTATTGTTTCTCCCTCCAAAGTGCCCTTCAGAGCGTGATTTATTTCATTCTGAACACAGCGGCATCATGCAACACAGATCTCCCTTCAATCGATTATAATCTAATGACACATTTTTTCCAAACCAACGCAGACATTTTAACGTAAGCTCGCTGCCGCGCAGCACTCACTCTGACAGCACAACTCATTCCACAGCACACTGAAGAAATAAGAGCCAAAGCTCTTATTTCTCTGATCATTTTATGCAATTTTTTCACATTGTTTATGAAAATTTACTGTATTTATGAGCAAATATTTTCTAAAGTTTCACCTAAATATGATTATTTTATAGTCGTTTTTGTAGTCTTTTCTACAACAACGCCTGAAATCGCACCTTCCGCAGGGTCTCACTGATATTACTTCCAGCAGGTATCCGCAAGAGAGCCCATGTAGGGTGTGTTCATTAGGTTTGATTAGATTAAAACGGACTCAGTTGCGATTGCTCCGTTAGTGCGGTTCATTTGAACAAGTATGAACGCTGTCACCCGAACCATGGTGCGAACCAAACAAGCAGACCGAGACTGTCTGAATAGTGGGTCTCGGTCCGCTTCCAAACAAACTCTGGTGCTGTTCGATTGATATATGAACACAACTTTGACCAAAGATGTATAAACGGACCAAAAACAGGAAGTAATTTGCCTAATACTGACCTCAAGCATACCTGGTTCTTCTCATCATAGGAGCTATGTTACCCATTACAGTTCGGTAGAGGTGTCGGTACCACCGTCAGCTGTCCTTGCAGCATATCTTCGTTTATGTGTACAACGGAGGAATTCCTGGTGCTGTTTTGACTCCTTTACACATTTTATTAGCTCTTCGTTTGTTCTCAGCTGGTAAAAATACCATCATATATACATATATAAATATAACGAGTGCATAGAATTGCCAGAATTGTTTTGGATGATCGCCAATTTCCTTCCAAAAATATACGTCATAAAATGCCTTTGGTTTTGTAGCTTTAGGTTCAGTGTTAAAAATGCCAGTGTGAACGCTAAGCGAACCAGGACTAAATGTACCATTTTCTTTTTTGATCCGTACTAAGAGGACCAAGAGAACCAAACTACAATTGTGAACAAACCCTTAAATTCCTGTCACTGGATTGTATGCAGATTTACGTCTCACTTTCTTTATCTAGGTGTCTTTCCAAGACTTCACCATTACCTACCTACCATTTTAGTTAAGAAAGCAAAACTGCAAAGCTTCTGCCTTCAGCTCAAAACATCCCTAATTAGCACAAATGTGCTGTCCACGTGCCACAACTGCGGCATCTTTTGGGTCATGCAACAAACTCCCAAGACACCACAAAACAGCGCAAATGTGCTGTACAGGTGCCGCAACTGCGGTGTCCTTCGGAGTATGCGACAAATTCCCACCACACCGCAAAGCACTGCAAATATGCTGTACAAGTGCAGCAACTGCGGTGTCCTTCGAACCATGTGACAAACTTCTTTCCAGGTGCCGCAACTGCAGAACCTTACAGGCTGTGCCACTAAATCTCCCACAACACCACAATCACGTTTCCTGTTTCCTCCTATGCTTCCTCTTATTAAAATTCTAGGGGCACAGCTCATAAATATATACTCATCATAAACTGCAATTCAGCAAACTGTTCGTGTGGGCTCTCCCGTTCGAGTGCAGTGTGAGCCTCAGTGCATTGGTCGCAGGCTCTCCCGTTTGAATCGCAGTGTGGGCCCTCCTGTTCGACTGCAATGCAGGCTCTCCCATTCGAATGCAGTGTGAGAATTCATGTCATACATTCAGTGGGCTCTCCTGTCCGAAACGCAGTATGAGCTCTCCTGTTCAAGTGCAGTGGTGGTGTAGTAATCTTAAGTAAATCCTTTTAGCTTTTCCCGTTAACCTTGACATTGGCATTGCCTCTGCTCATGGTCCAAATGAGCCCGACACACAATAAGGTGTGCCTAAATTTTGTAAACCATGTGTGCCCTATTAGATACTGCAGCCACAGTGCCCCACCAGATAATGTGCTGCAGCGCCCGCCCACACTCGATATTGCCGCAGCATCACCCCTTTCGCATTTGATACTGCCGCAGCAGTGCCCTGCCATGACAAACGTAATAAAGTTGTTCTTAACCTTTTGCTTCCCTCAAAGCTGCATATAAATGTAATTTACACATTTTCCATAATTAAACTTCTGCTTCCCTCACAGACGTATAAAAGGTAATAAATTAACATATTCCTAACTAATCATTTGCTCCCCCAACAGGTAAGAATAAACTAACCTTTGCTTCCCTTACAGGTGTTGATGAATCTAATGAAGTCTTTCTTACCTTACTTGATACCTCAGCAACAGTGCCCAGCCATGACAAATGTAATAAAGTTGCAATCTTAACAAAATATTTGCTTTCTTCAAAGCTGCATATGAATGTAATTGACATGCTATCCATAACTAAACTTTTGCTTCCCTAGATATATATAAAGGGAATACATTTATATATTCCTAACTAACCATTTGTTCCCCTACAGCTGTAAATAAATCTAATGAAGTCTTTTGTGCCCTACTTGATACCACAGCAACAGTGACCCACCCATACCAAATGTGTGTGCATGGTTGTTAATATATTCTCCACAGGCGCTTTCAATGTCCAAGTTCCATACTTCTTAGAAGCACATCTACAGCAATGGAAACACAGCAGAGCTCCCACAGAAGCTCCTTCACCATGCCCCCAAATACTCAATCCACTGCCGCAGCACTGCCTTAACTCTGCTCCCACAGGAGGCCCAATTTACTCTACTGCCGAAGCAGCATTTTACCATGCTTCCGCCGAAGCCTTTTTGATTTTGCTTCTCAGCAGCTGCAACTAGCATTACAGGAGATTGCGGTTACCACCTCCTCTTCTCACATGGAGCAGTCTGAGGAATGGCTGTGACATGGCATGGAGCAGTCTGAGGTGTGGCTGTGACATGGCATGGAGCAGTCTGGGGCTTGGCTGAGACATGGCATGGAGTAGACTGTGTTTTCGCTGTGACATGGCATGGAGTAGTCTGGGGCGTGGCTGTGACATGGCATGGCGCAGACTGAGGCGTGGCTGTGACATGGCATGGAGCAGGCTGATACGTAGCTGTGACATGGCATGGAACAGGCTGAGGCGTGGCTGTGTCATGGCATGGAGCAGGCTGAGGTTCGGCTGTGACATGGCATGGGTCAGACTCAGGTGCGGCGATGACATGGCATGGAGCAGACTCTGGCGTGGCGGTGACATGGCATGGAGCTGATTCTGGCGTGGCGGTGACATGGCATGGAGCTGACTCTGGCGTGGTGGTGACATGGCCTGGAGCTAACTCTGGCGTGGCTGTGACATGGCCTGGAGCTAACTCTGGCGTGGCTGTGACATGGCCTGGAGCTAACTCTGGCGTGGATGTGACATGGCCTGGAGCTGAATCTGGTGTGGCTGTGACATGGCCTGGAGCTGACTCTGGCGTAGACAGAGACTCTGGAATGACCTCTGTGGTCGGGGGCAAGGACTGAGATTTGGAAACGACATCTGTGGTTGTGAACATGGGCAGAGACTTGGAAACGACCTCCGTGGTCATGAACATGTGGAGAGACTTGGAAACGACCTCCATGGTCATGAACATGGGCAGAGACTTGGAAACGACCTCCGTGGTCATGTACATGGGCAGAGACTTGGAAACGACCTCCATGGTTATGAACAAGGGCAGAGACTTGGAAAGAACCTCTGTGGTCGTTGGCATGAATAGAGTCCCGGGAGCGAACTCTGTGGTTGTGAACACAGGCTGAGACTCAGAGACGAAATTCCTTCTCCTCCTTCTCCGTGAGGCCGAAGTTGGCGGTCCAGGCTCTAGGACAGACGAGGCTGGCAAAGTTGGCTGTGGCAGACATTGGCGTTGGCTCGTTGGTCTAGTATTCTGTAACTTATTGTAGCTGGCAATGGCAATGACAAAGACGATGATGATGAAATGAAGAACCCAAGTGCAGTTTAATAATCAAAGTGAAAACCAAAAACCCTAACAATAAACATAGTTAAACATGAATAAAACATAACAGAAACTTGGTAGGCTAGGCTTAAACGTGACATGAACTTGAAATGTGCTACACAAACAAACACCAATACTAGACAAAGGACAAAGGTAAACATGAGGGCTTAAATACATGACATGGGGAAACATTAACCAATGATCAAACAGAACACTAAACAAGATAACAAGACTAATAACCTCAAACCAATGAGAGACTAGAACTGATAAGACTATAAACCAATGAAAACAAGACACATGAACATGGAGGGACACGTGAAATCACATGACAAGGGAAACAGGAACTAGAATTCCAAATAAAAAACATTAACAAAAACACATCTAGATATGACAGCCGCAGAGATGCTGCCGTCCCCCCCAAAAAAATTAAATAAACAAACAATCACCAAAGAATAAAAAAGGAATGTGGAAAAAAGCTAAAAAAATAAATGATTAATAGGAATTAAAATAATAATGAAATACAATAAATAACAAAGTCGACAAGGAAAGGGTTTTACAACTGATAATTATTCAAATTAAAAATGATTTTGTTTTTTGATAACTCATTTAGCAATGTAGTAATTCAGCCTAATTAATTAATTAATTGTGTGTGTGTGTGTGTGTATTTGTGTTTATGTGATTTACGAGGACAATTTTTTAAGTTACAAACTGGTAATTACAAGGTTATTATGCTATAAATGTGATTTATGAGGACATTTCTAGTGTCCCCATAATTTAAATAACTTAAAAATCATACTGAACAATGTTTTATTGAAAATGTAAAAATGCAGAAAGATTTCTGTGAGGGTTAGGTTTAGGGTTAGGGGATAGAATATATAGTTTGTACAGTACAAAAGTCATTATGTCTATGGAAAGTCTTCATAATGATAGGTAGACCAACATGTGTGTGTACGTGTGTGTGCATGTGTGTGTGTGAGTGTTATGTTAAAAGATTTAAAGTTTAAGTTTAGGGGTCACTGCTACATAATTTTATGTCAATTTGCCACATCGTTAAAAGGTGCCCTTATGACCTGTATGGCCACATCTCACCCAAAATGAGGCCAGCGCTTATGGCCATAGTCAGGCTGAATGTGGCAAAAAGTGCAGTGTCTCAGCCCAAATAGGGCCAAATCCGCACATCCAAATTCTAGCCAAATCTGTCAACCATTACTGGGCCAGAGCTGGCTCACTTTTGGTGAGCCGCTGCCAGAACACAGCCAAGTGAGCCAACACTCAGCCACAACTGGCGTTGGTGCCAGTTGTGGCATCCATGCGATTATCAGATCAGCCATTCGTGTGGCAGCAGAGCAGTGCATAAAGTCATGCAGATACGATTAAGGAGATTTAGTTAAGGTTCACATCAACCATAAGAATGTGGAAAAATGTGAACTCAGTGATTTGTTGCGTGGCATAATTGTTAGTGCCAGACGGGCTGGTTTGAGTATTTCTGTAACTGCTGATCTCCTGGGATTTTCACACACAACAGTCTCTAGAATTTACTCTGAATGGTGCTAAAAAACAAAAATATCCAGTGCTCGGCAATTCCGCAGCTGGAAATGCCTTGTTGATGAGAGAGATCACCAGAGAATGGCCAGACTGGTTCGAACAGAGAAAGTCTACAGTAACTCAGATAACCACTCTGTACAATTGTAGTGAGAAGAATATAATCTCAGAATGCTATTCTGAGATGAGGGTTGGTGCTGTTTTGGTGGCACGAGGGGGACCTACACAATATTAGACAGGTGGTTTTAATGTTGTGGCTGATCGGTGTATGTAGACATACATTTTTAGGAATACTCTTTGGTCTTTTTGCATGTTTCTTAGGGGCTACTAGTTACAAATCAAAAAGGGGAATAGAAAATGTCCACAGTCGTCACACAGGGGTCTGAGGAGGATAAATACAAAAATAGATGCATTAGTTTTATTTATTTATAAGTCTGATTTGTATAGTGATGCTTTAGCAATATTTTATGTCAAAAAAATATTCCAGTAAAGTACTTTGAAAATCAGACCATTCAAATACATGAATGGTGCATTGAAGGCTTTAAAAACTTTTTTTTATAAATATTTTGATTAATCATAATAATCCCTAGTTTGAATAGAGGGCCTTGGGTTTATAAAATATCACTGCTTTTGCTCCCACTGGTTTAAAAGCCACCTGCATGTATAGTGTGTGTGTGGGCGGGTTTGGGTGGTTTACGATGACATTTTTTTGGGTTACGAACTGATAATTACAAAAGTATTTTTGTAATTACACTTCTAGTGTCCCCATAATTCAAATTGCTTAAGAAACATACTAAACAAAGTTTTTATTTTTTATGTAAAAATGCAAAAAGTTGTTTGTGAGGGTTAGGTTGACGGTTACAGTTAAAGAGATTATTCTACAGTTCATATAGTATAAAAACTATTATGTCTATGGTGATTCCTCATAAGGATAGCCGCACCAACATGAGTGTATTTTCTGCATTTAACCTTAGCCCCAAATAACCTACCGGTCTCCACCAAGGCCATAGTAATAATAGGTTGGCCTTTCATAGAAACAATGCTTTTTATTCCGATGTAATCATATTTCCCATACCTCACCCCTAACCCTCACACACATCTGTTGTTGATGTTTGAAGCAAAACATGATTTGGCCAATTTCTGAGCCTATTCAAACAGTGAGGACCACTTCAAAAGTCCTCACATATTGCTTTTTTTTTATACATATTTTACAATAGTGATGCCATTGCACACATTTCAAATTGACCATGTCCGCCGCCTCCATCATGCAGTTTGAATTGTTGCTTCTCTACAGCACATGCTAAACAATAATGCAGCTAATTTCAGCTCTGCTGCTTACTTCCTTCAGCAGCTAATTACAGCCAATTAAGTGGGAGACTGTCAGAGACAGCTCTGCCTTCTGATTGGTATTGTTCCAGTGATTACTAAGAACAGAGGATGTCACACCCGGAAAGCATGAGAGAACGAGTGTGCATAATGCTCGTCTGTCTGTGCATGAGCTCATTTTCAGTTCATTCTTCACTCCTTAGGACACTGACAGCATCTCCTAATGAACACACGACCACCCCTTATCTGATGGAGAGAGAGAAGGAGAGAACGCAAGAGAGCCTTAGGATAATGATCTTTCTGTTGAGCTTCTCAGGGCATGCAAAGCATTTGTTTCCTGTGGAGGAGAATGATGATGTACCTCCTCTCCCTCTCTGTCTAGTAATAAATACAGTGGGTGTAATTCTATTTTGAGTGTAATTCTCCTCTGCATGTATTTAATTGACTTCTTGTGTTCGTTTTATGCCACTTGTCAGTGTTGTGCTTCTTTACAGATGAAATTAGGCCTGGATCCCTTTTTCTGCTCGGACAAATGTGAGGATAATGACTAATGAAAATTAAGTCCAACACCATGGACCCAATGTGAACGAGTGAATCCCAAATGACAATAGATTCAAAATACTCTGAATACTGAATAGATGAACCATGTTTTGAAGCTGCTGTAAACTGCATGTGTAAACTACTGTGTATGCACATACTGTATAGGTGTCACAAATGACCTCTCTCAAATATGGTGTTTCTTTTGGGCACTTTCATGTCACAGAGGTTAATTTTTATTAAAACAATTTATTGATTTTTTTGTTATATGAAGGTCACATTAAAACTGAACTGAAAACTCTTTACCAGGTCTTTGGCAGCCAAAAGTTTAGAATAATGTACAGAATTTACTGTTTTGGAAGGTAATTGGTACTTTAATTGGAATTCAACTGATCACAAACTCTATTCATGGCATTACTGATGTAAAAAACAGCACCATCACTATTTGAAAAATATATTTTTTTTATAAAATCTCGACAGGGCTCATTTCCAGCAGCAATCACTACAACACCTTATCCTTGAGTAATCATGCTAAATTGCTAATTTGGTACTAGAAAATCACTTGCCATTATATCAAACACAGTTTTGGAACATTGTGTTTGTTTTTGAGTTGCAACAGTATGCAATAGACTGGTATGTCTTAAGGTCAATATTAGGTAAAAAAATGGCAAAAAAGGAACAGCTTTATCTAGAAATTATTAGTCAATCATTGTTTTGAGGAATGAAGGCTATACAATGCTTGAAATTGCCAAAAAACTGAAGATTTTATACAAAGGTATACACTACAGTCTTCAAAGACAAAGGACAGCTGGCTCTAACAAGGACAGAAAGAGATGTGGAAGGCCATATTTACAACTAAACAAAAGGATAAGTACATCAGAGTCTCTAGTTTGAGAAATAGACACCTCGCATGTCCTCAGCTGACAGCTTCATTGAATTCTACCCGCTCAACACCAGTTTCATGTACAACATGTTTAACTAATGGCGAGATAGTGACGCGGTAGCACGCAACGGCTGCTCCGGATCCAAAATGGTGCTATTTTTGTTTATAACCCAACTTTTGCTCTCAAATATTTGCTCCCCGAACAGTAATCTGGGCTACATCTGACTCCAGCAGGCTAAGCAACGTGAGTTTAGAGACTGGTGCGTCTTTGTTTTCACGGAGACGTGGCTCAGCGACAGAGTTCCGGATGCCGCCATTCAGCTAGACGGCCTCGCCTCGTTTCGTGCCGACAGAAATGCAGCTCTGTGCGGTAAGACTGTGTGGTGGCTTGTGTGTTCACATCAACACGGAATGGTGCAAGAACTCTATGCTAGTCTCTAGCTACTGCTCATCGCTGTTGGAGCTTGTGATTGTTAGATGCAGACCTTTTTATTTACCATGAGAATTCACCACTGTTATCATAATCAGAGTTTACATTCCCCCTAGCACTAACGCAAGAAAACACTCTGTGAACTGTATGGGCTATGAGCGAACTGCAAAACTCTCACCCTGACGGACTGTTTATTGTCGCTGGAGATTTCAACCATGCGAATCTCAAGACAGTGCTCCCTAAATTCCATCAGTATGTGGACTTTGCAACTAGAGGGGCGAACATGCTTGATCTTGTTTACACAAACATCCCAGGAGCGTACCAGGCGGAGCCCCGCCCCCACCTCGGCTACTCAGACCACATCTCTGTTATGCTAATTCCAGCATACAGACCGCTAGTCAGATGCACACAACCGCTTCAGAAGCAGGTGAAAACCTGGCCAGCAGGAGCCATCTCTGCTCTTCAAGACTGTTATGAGTGTACTGACTGGCAAATGTTCAGGGAGGCTGCAACATAAGGCGACTCTACCAACTTGGAGGAATACACAGTATCAGTGACCAGCTACCTCAGCAAGTGCATTGATGACGTCAATTTCTCCAAGACCATCACCACACGCTCCAACCAGAAGCCGTGGATGACTGTGGAGGTGCACGCATGCTGAGGACCCGAGACTCCGGCTTCAGAGCAGGCGACAAGGCAGCCCTAAGAACAGCGAGGGCCAAACTGTCTCGGGCCATCAGAGAGGCAAAGCGCACACACGCCCAGAGAATCCACAGTCACTTCCAGGACAGCGGTAACACGCGGCGCATGTGGCAGGGCATCAAGGCCATCACCAACTACAGGACCATCAGTTGCCTGTGACAAAGATGCCTCCCTTCCAGATGCGCTGAACGACTTCTACACTTGGTTTGAAGTGCAGAACGACGTGGTGGTGAGGAAGACCACCCCTCCTCCCAACGACCAGGTGCTCTGTCTTACCATGGCTGATGTGAGGAAAACTCTATGTAAAGTCAACCCACGGAAGGCTGCTGGACCAGACAACATTCCTGGCAGAGTGCTGAGAGGATGTGCAGACCAGCTGGCAGATGTTCTTACTGACATCTTCAACATCTCTCTGAGCAGCGCCATCGTTCCAACATGCTTCAAGGCCACCACCATCGTCCCCATACCAAATAAGTCTTCAGTGTCCTGCCTCAACGACTACCGTCCCGTCGCACTCACACCCATCATCATGAAGTGCTTCGAGAGGCTCGTCATGAGGTACATTAAGACCCAGCTGCCCCCTCACTAGACCCACTGCAGTTTGCGTATCGTCCAAACTGTTCAACAGATGATGCCATCGCCACCACCCTCCATCTGGCCCTCACCCACCTACATATAAAGGACTCATACGTTCGAATGCTGTTCAAAGACTTCAGCTCAGCATTCAACACAATAATTCCCCAGCACCTGATTGGAAAGCTGAACCTGCTGGGCTTGGACACCTCCCTCTGAAACTGGATCCTGGACTTCCTGACTGGGAAACCTCAGTCAGTCCGGATCGGGAACAGCATCTCCACCACACTGAGTACTGGGGCCCCCCAGGGCTGTGTGCTCAGTCCACTGCTGTTCACTCTGCTGACTAAGGAATGCACAGCTTGAATCACATCATCAAATTCGCAGATGACACAACCGTAGTGGGTCTCATCAGCAAGAACGACGAGTCAGCATACAGAGAGGAGTGCAGCGGCTAACGGACTGGTGTAGAGCCAACAACCTGTCCCTGAATGTCGACAAAACAAAAGAGATGGTTAGGAGAGCACAGAGTGACCACTCTCCATTGAACATCGACGGCTCCTCTGTGGAGATCATCAAGAGCACTAAATTCCTTGGTGTTCACCTGGTGGAGAACCTCACCTGGTCCCTCAACACCAGCTCTATTACCAAGAAAGCCCAGCAGCGTCTCTACTTTCTTCGAAGGCTGAGGAAAGCACATCTCCCACCCCCCATCCTCACTACATTCTATAGAGGGTCTATTGAGAGCATCCTGAGCAGCTGCATCACTGCCTGGTTTGAGACTTGCACTGTTTCAGACTGCAAAGCCCTGCAGAGGATAGTGAGGACAGCTGAGAAGATCATCTGGGTCTCTCTTCCCTCCATCAAAGACATTTACAAAAAACACTGCATCCTCAAAGCAACCAGCATTGTGGACGACCCCACACACCCCTCACACAAACTCTTCACCCTCCTGCCATCTGGCAAGAGGTACAGAAGCATTCAGGCCCTCACGGCTAGACTGTGTAACAGCTTCTTCCCCCAAGCCATCAGACTCCTCAATACTCAGAGACTGGTTTGACACACACATGTCCTGAGTTGCACTTTAATTTTGTCACTTTATAACTGGCTGCTACCTCAATAACTGCTATGTGCATAGAACATTATCTCATAGTATGTTATGTTTACATTTGGCATATTTAGAAACCGTCATCTTTTGCACTACTGTGTACTGGTCGGCGCTGCACTGTGTCTTACTGTGTCTATTGTCCTGTTCATTGTTAGTAATTTATTGTACTGTCCCGTACTTTTTGCACACGCTTGCACGTGCACTTTATATAGGAATGTTATTTAGTCTGTGTAGTCTCATGTGGTTCTGGGTTTGTCCTATGTTGTTTTATGTAGCACCATGTTCATGGAGGAACGTTGTCTCGTTTCGCTCTGTATTGTACTAACTGTATATGGTTGAAACGACAATAAAAACCACTTGACTTGACTTGACTTGACTTGACTTGAACAGTAAAGAGAAGACTCAGGGCTGCAGGCATTATGGGAAGAATTGCAAAGAAAAAGCCAATTTTGAAACAGAAAAACCAAAATAAATGGTTAGTGTGGGCAAAGAAACACAGACATTGGACAACTGATAATTGGAAAAGAGTGTTATGGATATTAACCCCATTGAGCTTTTGTGGGATCAGCTAGACTGTAAGGTGTGTGAGAAGTGCCCGACAAGACAATGTCACCTGAGTGTCTGGACAAAGAAGTACTGAATGTTTTTTTATTTATTTTTTTACAAATTTTAATTGTAATTTTCACATTATTAATGTGCTGACAATACATTGTGATCAGGTGAATGCCACTTTGGTGAATAGAAGTGCCAATTTAATAGCATAAGAGCAAAATCTGTACATTATTGCAAACTTTTGGCTGTCAATATATATATATATAAAACAAAACTATATTTAAAAATTAAATCAAAACCAAGAGTGAAATAAATAAAAAACATTTCGCTTTGTATTGTGTGAACAGATTTATATATATATATATATATATATATATATATATATATATATATATATATATATATATAAATCTGTTCACATGAGCAATGGATTTTAGGAATTCTGTGCTGTTTTATTTATCTTACTCTAAAACATTACATATGTATGATAAAATTACCTTACCGCTTACAAAAATTACCTTTTGTAAGCTTACTCTCAATCCTTGATCAATGTCTAACTTCATTCAATCGCACCCTGGCAGACCAGACTCAGGGTAAATTGAATCAATTGAAAAATATATAAGCCAAACCTACAATTCAGTACAATTTGTAGTATACAAAACACAACATAACTAAATAAAGGAAAGAAAGAATAAATAAACTGAAAGTCTTTTTCACTTGTTGTGTATATATAGGTGTATTGTATATGCTTTACAACATTAACCAATCATGACCAAGTACGCTGATAAACAAGTGCAAGAGACTGCTCGCTGTTGTCGTTGAAGCAATAATTTACCTCACTCGGATTTGCAGGGCCACAACAATGGACGATACCCAACTGATTGTGAAGTTTGGGAAGTACGAAGCTTGCAAAAAAGATTCGGCCACTGTGAAAGCCCAACACGACCATGTTGCTCCCATCCTTGTCATGCTCCACGCATGCCCCGCTCACGGAGTATGTGTGATTCAGGCATGAACAGAGCTGTAGCCTATGCCACAAGCACTCAGAAGTGTATGGGGCAATATTATAGACAATAGAACACAGTGTCAGGAGACACACAACAGATAGCAAGCACTGATGTGGTGTAAATTGTGATTTTGTTTGTTGTTGGTAGATCCTCACATTAAGGAAAAAAGGGTTAAAGGGGTCATGGCATTCTAATTGTTTAGATAATTGTATTATCTTCCCAGGCCAAAGCAGAGACGCTTGTCTTCGCATCTCACATCTTCTGTGTTTACACACAGGACTCCATGTAAACATGATGTGTTTCACTCATCCAGTGGCAGCATCAGAATGAGATGTGTTTTTAAAAGTTGTGTTTGTACACACTTAAAACGTGGCGCACATCGGAAAGGCACCAATACAATCCATGTTTACAAAAGGCCAACAATTAAAAATAGCTCCAGGAAAAATGGTCTAGGATGTCTTCAAAACAGCATGATAGCAAGACAGTGCAGCTGAATGAAATACAGTGGAGTCTCTTTTTTTAGATTTATAACTTGACATCACATTTTTTAGGGCGGGGCCGGGTTGTGATTATACACACCTGGTCCCTTATCAGGCTAATTAAGCCTCCGAGAGGGATAAAGGCTGATGGCAGACTGTGGTGCGATGAGAGAGATAGTTAACGTACATGTCCGTCATGTGTGTGTATGTGTGTGTATGTGTGTTTGTTTCAGTTTTATATTAAACTATTATTTATATTATCAAGCTGGTTCTCGCCTCCTCCTTTCCATTACACTGGTGCCGAAACCCAGGAAGGAGGAAGGATGCCCGTCGCGGAGTCCTCGTGGGCATCCGCGAAGCGAGTGGGGACTGGACTCCCCGAGCGCCTGGAGCGATGGAGCCGCTGCCAGGCATGGAGGAGAGCCCTGCCATCCCCCAGAAACGCAGAGGGATCGAAGGAAGACCGCCGTCCGCAAGGGAGGAGGGACGTGTCTCCCCGACCGCCAGGAGCGGTAGGGCCGCTGCCAGGCGCGGAGGAGTGTCCCCACGAGTCGCGGAGAACGTGGAGGGGCGTTCTGACCGCCGGGTATCGTGAGTCTGACTCCAGTCCGCCCGGGGAGGCGTGGCTATCATCTGCCTGAGAGGGTGGAGAAGTGATCGAGGACCATGCGACGGTGTATCGGACAACCTGCGAGTATTTTTCTTTTCATCTCTCTCTCTCTCTCTCTCTCACTGCCACTCTGCGTTGGCCTTTTCCCTCTCGTTTAAATTTCACAGTGTTTTTTTGGGGGGGTACTACACTGTTACAGGAAGTACCCCCCCATTTTAACTAATTCTGTTTCCCTCCCCTTGTCCCCTCCCTCGTCCAGGTAGACGTGGATGACATTCCGGCAGACCGGGTTTAAAGCACGCCCTCCCCCGGGGGGGTGTACGTCAGGCCTGGAGCTCCCCAGCCTGAGAGAACGAGGGAGGAATGTGGCAGGGCGGAGGGCGGGGCCAGGTTGTGATTATACACAACCGGTCCCATATCAGGCTAATTAAGCCTCTGAGAGGGATAAAGGCCGATGGCAGACGGTGGTGCGACGAGAGAGAGATAGTTTACGGACATGTCCGTCGTGTGTGTGTATGTGTGTTTGTCTTTTGTTTCAGTTTTATATTAAACTATTATTTATATTATAAAGCCGGTTCTCGCCTCCTCCTTTCCATTGAACTACGTTACAAACAGGTTAGACATTTAGTGGATTAAGAGATTGGATAACTAAGTCACTATATTCGCTCCAATAGTCTGGTGGAAACAGGATTTTATGACAAAATACATGTCCATGTGCAGCTGTAATAGCTCTGGATGTAACAATGGATGTGTAGGTTTTGTCATGCTGGAGATCTGGGTTTGAATCCCACCACTTGACACACTTTTCCCCATGTCTCTACTCTTAATATTTCTTATAATACTACTTACTACTAATAGTAATACATAAAAGAGATTTCTTGCAGTTATTTGGTCACAGTGAAGGTCGGGGTGTTGAGAGAAGTATTTGATCAGGATAAAATTAACCTTTGTTGTACTGTAGTAATGTTGTTGTAACCATGTGTTTTGGTGGAAACTATACAGTTCTAATGTACTGCAACATGTTATTAATTGTAATGGATTGTAACCATATTTAATTTTGTGATTACAATGATTTTACTACAAAATACCATGGTGATCCTATGGTTAATGTAGTAAAACTGTAAGACCATTTAACTATAGCAATTACTGCATTGTTGTGGTGTAAATTGTAATTTAGTGGATTGTTGGTAGATCCTCATATTAAGGAAAATAATCTTTTTTTAAATATTTGTATTATCTTCCCTGAGGTTCACTTATAATTTTTGTATAGTTTTTGTTTTGCACCCAAACAGTTATAATTTAGACATATAATAATTATCCATCCTGTCTGAAACGCTCAGTTTTTAAGCTGTCTGGCCCTTTAAGACTCCAATGTAAATGCCCACTGTTCTGATTGGCTAACATCATGCAGCTCTTCCAATACAGCTATATTTGAAATGCAATCTGATGAAACTAATGTTGAATTGTTTGGGAAGAACACGCAGCACTACATATGGTGTAAAAAAGGGCACCACATACCAGCATGTCAACATCATTCTAACAGTGAAGTACGGTGGAGGGAGCATCATGATTTGGGGCAGTTTTGCTCCTTTGGGGCCTGGACTTCTTGCCAACATTGAGTGAAAAATGTATTCATAAAAATTTTCAAGATGTCCTACAGGATAATGTCAGGGTTGCTGTGCACCAGCTGAAGCTCTGTAGAAGTTGGGTGATGCAGCAGGACAATGACCCTAAACATCGATGTAAATCCACTATAGAATTGCTTCAGAAAAAGACAATCCACCATTTGGAGTGGCCCAGTCTTTAAAATCAAAGTGCATTCAATTGATAAACTCAAATGAAATCTTTTATTCTTTGGGTAGATGACCTCTCAGATCCCTCTGCTTCGATTGTGTCTCTGGGCGCCATTCTTTGGCTCTGGTTTATACTGGACAAAATAACAGTTCTGGACAGACTATTTAGAATATTTAGATTTATTGCTTCTTTTTAAACAAAGAACTATTGCTGTCAACTTGAGAATTTACAACAAGAAAAAAATTCCATAAATGCATATTGCTTTATAATTTTATAGCTGCTCAAGCAATACTGGCTACTGACAATATCTTATGATTGAAACTTTGCTTAGAAGGAAATGACTGGACCTGTTTTATTACCTCTTCCAAGCCGCTGAATAATTATTGTAGGATTATCCACAAACAAAGCCATCAAATGAATACAACAACACATTCCACAGATCAGCAAGATATAACCAATATAAACCAATTGCTACATTTAGTCTCATAAGATCATGAGACATCGTTATTAGTATCCTTCAAAGAGCAGCTAAAAGGGAATCAATGAACCCAGTACTTGTGATTTAACCCCATAAAATATACACCACACCTAGCCTTGCTAGATAATTCTGAAAATGATTCTATGACCTGTGATCACTTGTATAACTGACAAATTAATGATTATAGACGATGTACCTTTTAAAATATGTGTAGTGATTGGTAATCACTTCTAACTATCAAATTGATAATTATAATCTTTAATCTTCTATGGTAACTTCAAGGTTCAACTCGATATTATACCCCGACAATCAGGTTTCTCATAACGTGTAATGTATTATCCATGCAAGGAAATACAACGACACGCAAAGTGCTGGTGTATTAGTTAAATACTTTGGGTAATCTGATTTCAAATTGATTTAGACTCAAAGAATGATTAATGGTTCTTATAGCATTGTCAACAGACTCTGTAAAGTTAATTTTCTTTGTATTGATCATTTATTCCACATTCTGTCACATTACTCACCAACCTGTTTCATGTTGTATGTGTTAGATTAGTTTTATGCTTAGAATAGCAATAAAGTTTGTCTGTATTCAAAGATAATTTGACTGTGGTATGTTTTGATAAATAATCTCATCCATGTTTTTATTAGATTTTGCTTCAAATCTGTACCTAAATATGTGCGATATTATTTTCAATAAGCCATGAGAGTAATATTACTCCAATGAGTGAATGAATCATAATTCCCTTATTAAAGCTAGTTCCTTACAATGGAAATTGTGAGTGGATACAACAAGACCTTGTATTACGATTTTGTAGAATTGGTGTAGAATGGTGTAGAATTTTAATAACCTAGTTATTTGTCATTTATCTAATTTATAATGGTTATCGAACACAACTGATTCCATTATACATTTCCTTCCATAATAATGTAGAATAAGGACAGTTTAATTAAATTCCTAGCTCACACATAATGTTCCTACATATAATGGTGGAGGTACATGGGCACTTTTATCCATACTGTCATGTTTACATGTTTTCATGTTTTGATTCCATGTCTTTTATTTTGAAAAGTTTAGTGCCTGATTCCCTAGTCATGTGATGTTCTGTTTTCTCTCCATGTTCATGTGTCTTGTTTTCATTGGTTTATTGTTTCATTTGGTTGTTACCAGTTCTAGTTTGTCATTGGTTTAGTTTAATTGTCGTTATCTTGTTTAGTGTTCTGTTTGATCATTGGTTTATGTTCCCCCATGTCATGTGTTTAAGCCCTCATGTTTACCATTATCCTTTGTCTAGTATTGAATGTGTATGTGATTGTAACTTTGTTGTTTTGTTTAGCAAAGCCATGTTCATGTTTTGTTTTATAGTCAAGTCAAGTTAAATCAAGTCTTGTTTATGTTTTGTTTTTGGTTTCTGGATTTCACTAAACTGCACTTCCTACATCATCTTCTTCATCATCATCATTGCCAGTATCATTACAGAATACTAGACCACCCATAATGGACCCAGCATTTCGGCTCCTGCAACTACGTCAAGGGGAATAGATCCCTGGAGGAATATGTGGGGGACTCGCTGGCCAACGAGGTTGACTTTAATGAGGTAGCCCTCAAAGACTGTTTCCGTATTGACTGAGTGAGCAAATCTCCTCAATGGTGCCTGGCGGTCACAGTTCCCTCAGTCTGGTTCAGTGTATCGACCTTGCCCTGCGGATTGCTGGTTCTACATTCACTGTGGGGGAGGCGGATGCCGAACCAGCATCCCACGTCTTTGTCGATGAGCCAGAGTCCCATTCCACGGCCAACGAGCTAATGCCCATGCCTGCCAAGGCCAATGAGCCAATACCCACACCTGCCACGGCCAACAAGCTGGAAGCCTCATCCGTCCCAGAGCCTGCACTGCCAACTTCGGCCTCATGGAGGAGGAGGAGAAGTGATTTCGTCTCTGAGTCTCAGCCTGGGTTTATGAACACAGAGGTCGTTCCCGAGACTCTGTTCATACCCACGACCATAGAGGTCGTTCCCGAGTCTCAGTCCTTCCCCCTGACCACAGAAGTCATTCCCGAGACTCTGTCCATGCCTATGACCACAGAGGTTGTTCCAGAGACTCTGTCCATGCCTACGACCACAGAGGCCGTTCCCAAGACTCTGTTCATGCCCACAACCACAGAGGTCGTTTCAAAGTCTCTACCCATGTTCACGACCACGGAGGTCGTTTCTAAGTCTCTGCCCATGTTAACGCCACTGAGGTTGTTTCTAAGTCTCTGTCCATGTTCACGATCGCTGAGGTCATCTCCGAGTCTCTGTACAGGCCCACGACTACTGAGGTCTTTTCCCACTCAATTAGGACACTTAGTTTTGAGCCTCCCACAGTTCTGCCTTCCACGACTCGGCCCCACGTCATGGCAGCCAAGCCCGAGTTCCACGTCATAGCTGTCAAGCCCGAGTTCCACGTCATGACATTCACGCCAGAGTCAGCTCCAGGCCACGTCACAGCCACGCCAGAGTTGGCTCCAGGCCACGTCACAGCCACGCCAATGTCGGCTCCAGGCCGTGTCACAGCCACGCCAGGGTCGACTCCAGGCCGTGTCACAGCCACGCCTCAGATCATATTTCTGAAAGTCTGGTATACCCTTTTAAAGAAGTACTTCATTAAATTACAGGGTATAGACATGTTTTAAAAAGTTACAGAGATGCACAGGAACTACATAACAGAAATAAAGCTCCTGCACCTTTATGAACTTCACTGATAATAAGAAACAATACTACATTTATCATTGTCTTCCTAGAATGATAGTCTTCCTCCTCTCTCTCTCTCTCTCTCTCCCTCACACACACACACACACACACACAGCCGGTTGGTTATTCTCATTCCCTCAAAACAAGATGTTACAGTGCTTCCCAAATACTCAACATCATATTGCTTACTGTGATCCTAAAATACATGCACAGCAGATCATTTCAGATTTCAGTTTGCACACAAACATATAATATAAATTCAGGTTGACATACTTTCCTACCTAGTTTGAACTGAACTTTCTGGCACAGGTATGAAATATTGTTCAGAAATCTTCAGGTTGCGTATACAGAAAACAATCTCTGGTTTCTCTGGGTCACAATAATACTGAATAACTGTGCTCAGTTTTACATCTTGTGCACACTGCTGGTGAATGAACAGACACAACAAAGCTAGAACAATCCCGTTTTATTCAACGAACCTGTCTATGCTGCAAGTGCATTAAGAAGTCAATGCCTGGAACATAGAGAGCTTCTTTGATTATAAGGGGAGTATTCTTGTTTTGTTGTGCTATCGCTCATACTTGGTATTGGATATTAAGGCCTGTTTAAACCAAGAGCACAGGAACAATGTAACATTGCTAACAAACCTCACCAGAAATAATGCACGATACCGTTATTGACACCTAGTGTTACATAAAATAAAAAAGTTTGTATGCCTGACCTAAAGCAAATCACGCTCCATCCATTGCCTCATAATGGGAGTGGGAAGTCACTCATGAGCTCTATAGAGCAGGGTTTCTCAACCACTGGGTAGCAACTCAAAAGTTTGTCACAGATCATTGTCTGCTGGGTCACGAGATAATTTCTGTCAGGAGTACAAATTAACAATTTGAAGGAAAGAACTGTACATGCTGCGTTTCTCTGACGTTAATGATTAGCTGTCCTATCACAATAGTCCATCAATGCTACAAATCTTTCTTTTAGGACAAGGTCTCTTTATGTACCATTGCATGTACTAAATCCATGCATTAATTATCATCCCATATTTAAAGATTAAATGATATGTTCCAAAATCATTCAAGATAATTTATGTAACCTTGATATTTCTTGGAAATTGTGCCTACGGTTCTCACATTGTGCTAAAATGTGCTAAAACTGTGGATGGTGTGATAAAGTATCATCTGAAAACTTCAGCCAGCAGGACCAAAACTACAAATACTGGGCTACAGAGATTAGGCCACTATATTATAAGCATTTAAACATAACTAGATTAAGTACCCATTCATTTATAACTACCAAGGGTAAGCAATCAGCTAAATCTGTGTTGTTTTTTCCACATTTTGGAAGTCTGTGGAGTTGAAGCACAGTCATGTGATCCACTAGTTGACACAAACTGAAAACATTGGCTATTAAGATTAAGATTAAGATTCAACTTTATTGTCATTGTGCAGAGTACAGGCACAGAGCCAATGAAATACAGTTGTTTTCACATATCCCAACTAAGCTGGGGTCAGAGCGATATTGACATATAGGCTACTGTATTTTGGTGTAAAATTGTCCATTTGGAATGAATTATTTTCGGTCTACAGGCTTTGTTGCTGCGGTGAAAATGTGCACTTGGTGTGACTCGGTCTTTACGCTCAAACAAGGAGTAATGTTCAGGCCACACAGGGTGTGTTAGAGCTGACAGGACCCCTCTCTCATTATCTGTCCATTCTCCTTCTCTCAAGCATTTATTCATCAAACTCCCTCTCTTAGACTCTCCTATTCTCTCTATCTCTGTTTCTCTTTCTTTGTTTGCAATGAAGGTGTGGTGATGCTGGCCCATTATAGCGCCCTTTGTGCTTTTTTGCTTGACTAAGACAAACAGTCCTGCTCTCTGCACACGCACAGACATTTGAAGGTTGACTAAGACAAATATCTCAGGCTTTCGTGCATTCAGCAGGCACAAACATGTCCGACAGGCGGTCAATCAAACAGTGATGAGATTAAATCAGATCAATTAGCTGCCTGCCTCCTCACCCTTTCTAACGTGGGGGCTTACCTGTCTGCATTTGCATTCCTGAAGATAAGGATAATTCCTCCCTCTATCCAAACAGCACCAGTTTAGCACAGTCTGCTAGCTCTAATTTTTTCTGTCTCTCTCAGAGGATTACTGCATTGATCAGAGCTGTGTATGGTTCAGTGGGGACGTGGTTCTAATGCATTCAGGGAGAACTGGAGCATTCCATACGTCTCCTAACCTATGTCAGGTTTTTCATTAGTTGTAAGTATTGTATATATTTAAACGAATGATCCTGGTCTTTCTACAGTAACGATAATGTTAAATACCAACTCAAATCAGTACTAATGTGCTGTCTTGTTGGTGACTGCTTTCTTACTATTGTTTATGTGTGCGCATGCAAGAAGAGCGCTCAGGCCTCACGATTGTTAAAACTTAAAATCATAACTGATAACATAATACTGATCATGTAACCCTTAAAAATAAGTGGTGATTCTCCAGGGCTCGATCGAAGCAGGCTAGTCAGTACTCACCAGTTAGCTGAACAGGCTGTCAACGAGCAATGGCCGTTAATTTTCTACCGTGCCACCTATCGTGGCTCTTCCAAGCACAGCTTATTTTACCATGGTCAAGATATTTGGGGTTTGAAATTATTATTTAGTTTTAGTATACAGTACATCAGTGGTGTGATGGCTTAACCTTTATATAATATTGTATTTGACTTTTTTTATGAACTGAAGCAATTTCGCTCTGAAAAATTTTAAGAAAAGCGTTGGATACGGATTATAGTCAAGTACTCTTACACTTGCTAACGAGCAGGGATTTTATGATGATATCTTAAAATTCTATAAATAAATATATTCATATTAATAAATGGCATATTATATTGTATAAAAAAAGTGTTAAAAGCACTGATCTTTGAGTGTATCTGAGAAAAATGTTAGAGGGAGCTTTAGTTTTAGTTTCACTTTTGTAACTTGTAGTGTAGCTAACTACTCTGGCAAGATATCGCTATTCTATTCTTCACCAGCATTACACAATATGCGTACAAAATTAGTAACAAAAAACGAATTGTACATTCACAATTAAAACATAATTATGACTAATACCAATGTGCTTCAGCCATGATTCTTTAATTGGCATGCCTCCATGTCATGGCTTAAAGAAAATAGGAATAAGATATTTTAAGAATACAAAATAAGAGGGAAGGATATTTTTGCAGAGAGTGACGAAAGGCTGCACAGGGTCACTGTACATTAAAGGGTCATGAAACACTACAACACATTTGAGATGTTTACAGGTATATATGTTTGCACAGAAGGGAAGAGAATGTTAACATTCGTTATTTTTAATTTCAAGAGAAAAAGTGTTAATTTAGTTTTTTTCTGGCTAATTTATTCTTCCAGATTTGAAATTAACATTGAGTCAACATCACAGGTGGTGACATACAGGATTTGTCATGGGTGTTCTCAATATTATTCATGAGAAGGTGTGGCCTATACCCTTTGACTTGCAAGCACTGCAGGTGTCATTGCCATGCATGTGAGCATTTCAAACTCTCAAGCACCTCAGTCAGTTGAGAGAGTTGATGGTACCATGAAGCAAGTCCCCCCACCATGCTGCTGACAGAGAGACAGGACAGGCTTTCAGTCAAAGGCAACACCTTTTAAATGTTCCTGCTGCATGCATTTATTAATCTGAGTGTTTTAAGATTTGCGGTGAGGTGGACTGTCTCTGACTGGGACTTGTTAGAGACACGGTTTACATTGATTGTCCCTGACACAAATGCCATCCATTTATAATGTAAGTTTGTTAACCTAAGCACTTATAATATGTAAATAGTCATCACAGAATAAGTTTAAAATGTATTAAAGTGTAAAAAATGTACGTATTTTTGATACAGAGTACATGGCTTGGCATTTATTTTGTGTATTAAATTATATATATTATATATATATATAAATTACCAGTGTGAGTAATGTATTGTGAGCTTACAAAATGTTTGTAACGAGGCAGACGAGGAATGAGGATCTAGATGCACCTTTAATAACATGAAAAATAAACAAAGTAACTCAGAATAAAATGAAACAAAACACAGGGAATCCAAGTACAGAACATGATAGAATACTACATGTAAAGACTGACAAAGAAACCAGGGAAAACAAGGAACACCTGTGGAAAAAAAATCAGGGAATGAAGAACACCTAGGGAATCAATCAGGGTGGAAAAAAACTATGAAGGACTACAAAACTAACAGGAAACAGTAAACTAAACAAGAATTACAACATAAAAATCAGGACAAAAACAGGGAAATATATTAACCCCCCCCCCCCACCCCCTTTAAGGAGCGGATTCCAAACGCTCAAAAAGAAAACAATTGTCCATGGGATGTGAGGGAAAGGGGGAAACATGCAGTTCAGGGAGGCACATGGGGCAAGAGGAGCAGAGCAACAAGGCAAAGTCCGAGAGATTTGAGATGGAGAGCCAGGGTGACGCTGCAGGCTTGGAGGACCAATCTGGAGCCAGAGGGTCAGAGGGTTGAGGTGGAGCTTGAGACCAAACAGGCCAGAGCAGATCATGCGGACAGCCAGGAGACCAAGGAGACCAGAACAGATCAGGCGGGTGGACAGGAGATTAAAGAGTCAACCTCAGGGTAGGAACTGGGTCAGGAATCCTGGTAGGCGGCCACAGGGCCAATACAGGGTCAGGAGTCCTGGGAGGCGGCCTCAGGTCCGAAACAGGGTCAGGAGTCACCCGCAGGGCTGAGATAGGGTCAGAAGGCCGGGAGGTGGCCGCAGGGCCGAATCAGGGTCAGGAGGTGGAGCGGCTGGAGGAGCAGGCGAGGCCGCTGGAGGAAGAGTCTCTGGAGGAGCAGGCTGAGCTGCTAGTGGAGGAGTCTCTGGAGGAGCGGGTGGCAACATGGAAGATTCTGTGGGCGGAGCCTCTGTGGGCGGAGCCGTTGGAGGCTCGAGGGGCGGAGCTGTGAAAGGTGGAGCCGTGGGAGGCTTGAGGGGCGGAGTCATGGGAGGCTCGAGGGCAGGAGCCATGGCAGACTCAAGGGGTAAGGCTCGTGGAAGGCTCGATGAGCGAAGCCATGGGAGGCTCAAGGGGCAAAGCCATGGAAGGCAGAGCCATGGGAGGCTCAAGGCTAAGAGTCCAGGATGACTGTGGAATGACCTCAGTGGTAGTGAACATGAACAGAGACTTGGAAACAAACTCTGTGGTCATGAACACTGGCAGAAACTTGGAAACGATCTCTGTGTACATGGGCATGAACAGAATCTTGGGAGCGACCTCTGCGGTCGTGAACATGAACAGAGACTCGGGAACGAACTCTGTGGTCATGAACACTGGCAGAAACTTGGAAACGATTTCTGTGGTCGTGGGCATGAACAGAGGCTCGGGAGTGACCACTGTGGTCGTGGACAAGAACAGAGCCTTGGAAGTGACCTCTGTGGTCGTGGACATGAACAGAGTCTCGGGAACAAACTCTGTGGTCATGAACACTGGCAGAAATTTGGAAACAACCTCTGTGGTTGTGAACACTGGTGGAGACTTGGAAACGACCTCTGTGGTCGTGAACACAGGCGGAGACTTGGAAACAACCTCTGTGATTGTGAACATGGGCAGAGTCTCGGAGATGACCTCTGTGGTCGTGAAAACAGGCAGAGACTTGGTAACGACCTCTGTGGTCATGAACACTGGCAGAGACTTGGAGACAAAAGCCCTTCTCCCCTCCTCCTCCGGGAGGCCAAAGTTGGCGGTGCAGACTCTAGGACGGACGAGGCTGGCAATGCTGGCTCTGGGACGGACGAGGATTCCAGCTCATTGAAAAGAGACTCTGAAATGTGGCCAAAATATTGTTGAAATCAAAATAATTGAAGGATCTCAAAACAAGTGAAAGACTGTGACAATATCCCCTCAATAAAAAAAGAGGAAGATGGAGTTTAACAACACACAGGATTGTATGTTTAATTGACTGGAAATCCTTCCAGGCAACCTTTCCTCTTTACTGTGATTTCTGCTGTTTTGCCACTGTTATGCTGTGAATTATCTTGTGGATATTCCTGGGGTGAATATTGCTTATTTTTCCCTGGACTCTCGGATCCTGGTCACAAGCTAACATTAGCTTTGTGCTAACGTTCCTCACCCGGACCATGCTGCTGCTGTACTTCACTTCAGATCTTTACAGCTTCAATAATCACCTGCGTGTGGACGGCATGGATATTCTCAAAGATGAGGCTACACAGAGGCTCTGAACACGTTTACATATAACATCACGTCTTCAAACTCCATTCCATCTCTATGGTCAGCCACACCCCTAAATCCTCATTACGTCACCACAACAAACAATGCGTGAATCTGTCTAATCTCTGTCCCCTTCCTCTGTCCTCGCAACCAACTACAAAGCAATGCCGCCTGAAACTGGCTTTGCTAAATACTTGTTCACTCAACAAGAAAAGTCTTATTCTGAATGAATTTGTAACTAACAGTAATTTAGATTTCCTCTGCCTCACTGAAACCTGGCATAAACCCCTGGACTATTTTTCACTAAACCAGACCACACCCACAGGGTTTACATACATTGACAAACCTTGTCTTGAGGGTCGAAGAGTTGGTGTTTCTGCTCTGTACAGGAAGGACATTAAAATAGCCACCATCTCCATTCCTGCCTCTTATTCCTATGAATACCTTGCCTTCAAACTCTCTGGTCCCACTCCTTTGGTTACAGCAGTTATCTGATTTTCTGACCCATTTATGTGCCATCTCACCTTCTGCTCTTCTCTTGGGTGACTTTAATATTCACATTGATGACACAGACTGTAAACTTGCCATAGAATTCTTTGGAATCCTCAGCTCTTTTGGCCTCTCTTGCCAGTAAAATATCTGCCTGCACTCACCTGCTGTCTGTAAATCCCTCTGACCTCGTAAACTATTATAATGACACACTCTCCTCCTGTGTTGATCAGCTGGCTCCCATTTACACACTCCCTGGTATTCACCAGAACTTCACCAAATGAAATCTCATAAGTATCAGCTTGAAAGACTTTGCAAGAAAACTGGTCTAACAGTGCATCTTCTAGCCTACTCATTTTACATTCAACAATATAAAAGGACTCTCAACAATTCTTCAAATTAACAAGTGCAACTCTTTCCTTTAAATTTTTCAAGCAAAAATTGAGATGATCTACAGCAACTTGACCACCTCCGTTGCCCTTACTATCTCCCCACCTATCTTTCCCCCTTTACTAGCCAGTCCCTGTCTCAGTTCTCACCGGTGTCCCCAACAGAGCTGCTCAATAATGCTGTGTGTTATATGTTTTACTGTATTGTTTTTATGACAAAATATTTTAATTCATGCAAAGCTTCTTTGAGTGCTTTGAAAAGCGCTCTATAAATAAAATGTATTTTTCTTATTAGTATTAGTCAAAGAGAGCCATTATACTCTTCTCCATTCGTTATTTTTTCAGTCAGTTGCCCTCTCTGTTTACATTCTCTATTGTTTTGACTAATTGCTGTGTTTATTTGCCTTAGTAATCACTATTGTCCTTGTAGAGTGAATCTTGACTATTTGTTCACTAAAGGGGCCTGTGAACAGTTCCATTTTCCTGCAAATACCTGGTATTGTGCTGAGAACTCGACAGCGCAAGCAACATTTTGGCCACTTCAGTAGTGTAGTCTAGGGCATATGCAGGCATATGCAGTATGCCCACCTATCTTTCATAGGATTTTGTGTATGACCACCTAAAATGAGTTATGATACATATGTCCACCAGAAAAGCAAGGAGGCTTTTGACCCATAACTTTTAATTATACTGAGGTGATGCCGCAGCAAAGTTGAGTGAATTGGGATTATTATAAAAAAATAATAATAATTAGTGTACAGATATACTCTCTAACCGCACACACAGCAGCGGGAGGCAGGAACGCTGAACTGAAGGCACGGGCAGAATTGACAGTTCAACTCAGCTGAGCTACCAATCAGAACGTTCATTTAAGACACGACTGGATATTTTTTAACCAAACATATTTTCCATTTCAATAAGGGGCGGAACATTTCTAGCGTCTACAGTGAAATGCTGACACTCCAGCAGCGCTGGAGTCACCATACTAATTGAGTCACAGCTAGAACTGAAAATATGAATGCATTTAAATAAAAAATTATGCTATTAAACTTCAAGTGTCACTGCAACCGTGCTTGTTTTTTTATGTTCTTCGCAGATGAAATGATGTTCTGCAAATGTATCAAATGTCATTTTTTTTCTGTCTTTTACTGCTGTCAGTGGTGCCTTTTTTCCTAGTGATATCAAATCATCTTAATTGATATTTTTTAATAGGAAAGCTATTTCACTATACTCAGAAAATATTTTTTTTGTACACAAATAAAACAAATAGCCTCAATAAATTCACAGTATGCCCATCTCTTCATTCACCACTACACCACTGGGCCACTCCACCTTCCTGGGTGACAGGCTAAACCCCACACACACATTACAAACCCTCCATTCAAATAATAATTAAAGTGTCCTTGTGTGCATGACTGTACAGGGCTTTCAAGTCCATCAGGGTGGGTGCTGGTCTCTTCTATCAGCATTCTGCACACACACGGGCACACACACTTGGTATGCTTGCAGCACTCGTAACAGATGGAGTTTAGTGATTGTAAAGCAGAAGAATATGATAATAAATTCCACAGACAGGATAATGTCTCTGCAACACAAGAGGAGGAAAAATATCTCCAAATATTAGAAGAAGCGAAAGGATAAAGGATAAGGGAGCAGAAGTTAATTTATTTCTATAGCCATATGATGTAGACTGGGCCTGTATGTCGATTATCTGATATTGGCTCAGACAAAAACTTACATCACCTGAAAACATTAACCTGGACGTCATGAGATGTTCTGTTCTGAGAGCTCAACAAGTGATCTACATGAACTCATAACAGGCTGTCCTGTCAGCATGAACACACGACTGTTCTATTTGAATGGACATGTGATCAGATCTCACAAAAATATGAACAAATAATTTGTTAATATGTGTAAACAGTAAAAGCATGCTTACCACATGTGTGGCTTTTAATAATTTTCTGGACATTAATGAATAAATTGTAAACATAGTGTTTTAAATGGTGAAAACTGTGAATAATTTATGTTAACATTTGCAAATGTAAAAAAGGTGTACGAGTTATAAATTAATCAGTTATGAATCTTTATGATTTGTAAAAAAACAAAAACAAAAACAAATCGTAGGTGTTTAAAAGTGCAAGGCCATATGTAACGGGATTCGTTAGTGGAGACGAGGAGGAAACAGGAAACGTGACCAACTTTAACCTGTAATCTTATATTTCCTTAACTCAAATCATTCATTTTAATGGAACACTGTCAGGGCATGTGTGTGCTAGCTCTGTCTCTCCCTGTCTCTGGTGTGGTTCCTTCTTATATACTGCAATCAGAAACAGGTGTTAGACATATTGTGCTCAGGTGTGTGCACCCTTACCACTTTCTCTCTCTCTCTCTCTCTCTCTCTCTCTCTCTGAACGAACACTCCACCATGCCCCCACCTCCACACCATATATATGAATGAATGTTTAATAACATTTGTTAGTGTTTGAATTTAGATGAACTAATTATCTGTTTAGCATTACTGTCTGTAATGTTTGTTAAATTTGGAATTCAGAATTCATTAGTTAACATTAAAAAGTGTACCATCTAATTTCTATCTATTTTAATATACATTAACTAGTGATCAGCATTATATAACATTTGTAGATAATTAATTCATTAATTCACAAGTTATTATAGAGGTTTACAAACGTTTTTGTCTATATGGATGCATGCTCCAACTGTTATGTCTGGATACATTTAGAATCAGACTGTTCTGTCATGTCATGAACTTGTGATCAGACTGTTCTGTAATGTCATGAACATGTGATAGATTGTGCTTTCGTTAACTTGTGATCAGACTCTTCCCTCATGTCATGAACTTGTGACGATACTGTTCTTTTGTGTCTTTAACTTGTGATCAGACTTGATCGGACTGTTATTTCGTGAACTCATGATCAGACTCTTCTGCCATGTCATGAACTCCTGATGAAACTGTTTTGTTATGTCATGAACTTGTGATAGACTGTTCTTTCATTAACTTGTGATTGGACTGTTCTGTTATGTCAAGAACTTATCATCAGACTATCCTGTCTGCATAAATTGGTAATCAGATTTCTGTAATCAGTTTTGTCCTGTCATGACCATGCTGCTCTATCTGCATACACTGTCTCTGTAATGGACTAGCAATCATTTTAAAGTTCTTGATGCTCATGAGTAGAAATACATTAATGTGATTTGCACAGAATAACATTCTTTAGATTTCTGTACTGTACAATAGGCTATTATTTTGTAGGATGTTGTTTGGAGTCTGTCTTGCCAGGTGTTTTCTCTTAAATGCCCAAAGCCAGCAAATTATGTGTCCATGTGAGTTAACATTTGTGCAATAATGGCTCAGAGCAGATGTCAGATTCTACCCTTTATTTTTCTTTTCAAAGTTGTTTCTCTGTGGTCTGTAAGAGCAGAAGGATAATGAATGAATGCAGGGGAACATTACTGCAGCGTACAACAGCTGCGTCTGATTGATTACGGAAGTGCGGAGCTCTGCGTACAGTCACTAATGACATTATAATGCTGCTTCCAGGAACAATAGAAGGAATGGAAAAATGTAACAATTATGCTAGATAAATGTGGAATATTTTTAGATATGCCGAGCATTTATAAAGCGAAAATTAAATTTGCAATTTTATCTTCTTTGAGGTTTTGGTTGTACATTTAGGCTTCATTTTACAGACACACCATGTGCTTGATTTTGTTCAAAATGGTTTGAAGGTCAACAGAAAAAAATAAACATACATAGTAATTACTTCTCACTCTCTTACTTCATGAAGTTCTTTCAAGTAAATCATTTTTAGATATACTATATAATTCCTTTGAGTAATGCTTAATCTGAAGGAAGTGACATGAAATGACTGTGGATTGCTTTAAACAGGATGTGACATCATAATTGGTTGACTTTAAGACTTTCAAATGAAAATGTTGTCTTCCAAATCACAACACAAATTCTTAGAGCTGTCAGATGCCACAAAGAAATGACTACTGCATCTAGTCTAGTTTAATAATTTGTTTTTAGCACATACTTTTATCAAAAGCAATTTACAGCACATTTACAAAAGGGACAGTACCAGATTGCAATGTGGGCACAATGGTAATAGGTTTGAAGCTGCAATAGGTGTTAGCCACTTCAGTTAGTCACTGCTAAGAGCCTGTTTTGTGTTACATGCTTCCTTCTTTTCTTTTTAACTTATTTCTAACTTTTGAATCCTGACACCACTTGTCATGTGACTAACTAATCATCAATGACAGCAGATAGGGAAAATATAAGTCCATTTCACACTTTTAAGAGCCCTCCAAAAACATTCTGTCAATGGTAAAACATCAACTATGATATATACATGTTATATATGCTGTAATATATGTAATAATACTTGTGATTTATTTTTTGCATGGGATTTTGTGGTCATATATACACACACACACACACACACACACACACACACACACACACACACGTTGTGTTTCCATGTTTTATGGGGACTTTCCATAGACATAATGGTTTTTTCATGGGGACCGACAAAATGTCCCCACAAGGTCAAAAATTTCGGGTTTTACTATCCTTATGGGGACATTTGGTCCCCACAAAGTGATAAATACACGCTCTCACACACACACACACACACACACACACACACACACACACACACACACACACTACAGATATGTGAAAAGGCCCACTTCTCCATTTGCTTAATATCTTTTTTGTTTTAGTTTGCATTCCGCTTAACATGTCGTCGAAATTCTAGTGAGTAAAAACTAAAATGTACTAGCCAATGGTGATTCTTTCTCCAACATGTCCACGAAGCTTTGTAATAATTCTGAATTGCATATAGACCTGAATATTCAATAATAGTGGATATTCTGAATAAGTTGTTAATATGATCCAAAGGTCGGATTAAAAACTAAATAAACTAGCTCTTTTATTTAAATTTCTAGAAACCGGAAAATGGCTCAATCTGTTATGGCAATTGGTTAATTGGTTAACCTGTTGATACGCAATCGCCCCCGCACTCAGGAGTGACGTCACTCTGTTTACATTTAATTTATAATTGACTGTCTATATGTGTAATTAATATTAACAAGTTATACATCTTTTCAAAGGTCTAAGGTGTAACCCGCACACACACACACACACAAGACGAGACAGTCACAATGTCGGAGGAAAAACTGCTTTAATAAAAATAAAGCAGGCAAAAGTACATAACAGGGTAAATCCAATGGGAGAATGGTCAGGGTAGCGTAGGGTCAAAAGCCGGGGAATCAAAGAGAATAAAGGGGGCAAATCCGGGAGAGTAGTCGAGGGGAGTGAGGGTCAAAGCCGGGATAAACAGGATCGAGAGGCGGGTAAACTTACAAAGGGAGTAGTCAGGGGTACTAGGGGAACAAGAGAGCTGGCAAGCTAAGGGGTAACGAATCAAGGGGGGTCAAAACTAGATGAGACTAGCGGGGGGCAAAGACACGGGAATCTAAATACAATAACCAACACTGGAGAAACGAATGCGTGTGGAATATATAGTGACGAGTGCAGGTGTAAACAACGAACAGGGGTGCAGATGACGCGAGTGCAGGTGTAAACAATGACGTGGTGATTGGGACGAGTGCAGGTGGTCATAATGTTCTGGATGAGAGCGGGAAGCGAGCGAGTACGCTCGCGGAGTGCATGTGTGCCCGGGGGGGAGATAGTCTACGAGCATGTGAGCTCGTAGGAGCAAAAACGAGCGTGCAAGCTTGAACGAGCTAAACGGGCGTGGAAGCCCGAGGGAGGAAAAAGAGCGTACGAGCTCAAGGGGGCGGAGTGAGGGAGCAGGGTTCGTGACAGTACTCCCCCCTCTGAATAGGACGGCTCCTGACAGCCACGGGAGGCGGTGCAGGATGATCGGGGGACAGACAAAGGGAAATGAGACAGTCCATGGGCAGTTCAAGGTAAGGTCAGGGGGAACATAGTGGACAGGCGGGTGGTCGGGAGATCTAGGGGGCAGCCATAGGGCAGAGACAGTTGGTCTGGAAGGCGACTGGAGGACAGGGACTGGGTCCGGGGGTCTGGAAGGTGACCACCGGACAGGAACAGGGTCAGGAGGCCAGGGAAGAGGCCACAGGACAGGGAGAGTGTCAGGGGGCCACCGGACAGGGTCAGGGGGCCAGGGAAGAGCCGTGAAAGGCAGAGCCGTGGAGGACTTGGGAGACGGAGCCTTGGAAGACGGAGCCGTGAGAGACTCGGCAGGCGGGGTACTGAGAGGCTGAGGAGGCGGTGCCATGGGGAGCCCAAGAGACAGGGCAGAGGGAGGTGGTGCCGCAGGAGGCTCTAGAGGCGGAGGCCTGGAAGGCTCCAGAGGTGGAGCCGAAGGAGGCTTTAGGGGCGAAGGCCTGGAAGGCTCAGGAGGTGGAGCCGATGACGGTGGCACCGTGGGAGGTCCCCGAGGCAACGACCTGGCAGGCTCTGTAGTCTCGGGGGGTAGAGCCGTAGCAGGCTCGAGGGGCGGAGCTCTAGAAAGCTCTGGAGTCTTTGGGATCAGAGCCGTGAGAGGCTCGGGAGGTGGAGCCGTGGGAGGCTCTGGAGGGGGAGCCGTAGGAGGCCCGAGAGGCGGAGCCGTAGAAAGCTCTGGAATCTTTGGGAGCAGAGCCGTGAGAGGCTCGGGAGGTGGAGCCATGGGAGGCTCTGGAGGGGGAGCCGTAGGAGGCCCGAGAGGCGGAGCCGTAGAAAGCTCTGGAGTCTTTGGGAGCAGAGCCGTGAGAGGCTCGGGAGGTGGAGCCGTGGGAGGCTCTGGAGGGGGAGCCGTAGGAGGCCCGGGAGGCGGAGCCGTAGGAGGCTCGGGAGGCGGAGCCGTAGGAGGCTCGGGAGTCTCTGGGAGTAGAGCCGTGAGAGGCTCGGGGAAAAAGGTTGTGGAAGACTCGAGAGGCTCTAGAGGTGGGGCCCTGGAAGGCTCGAGGGGGGGAGCCATGAAAGACTCGAGAGACGAAGCCCTGAGAGGCTTGGAAGGGGGTGGAGCCCTGAAAGACTCGAGAGGAGAAGCACTGAGAGACACGAGAGGGGAAGCCCTGAGAGGCTTGAGAGGGGGAGGAGCCCTGAGAGACTCGAGAGGTGAAGCCGTGAGAGGCTTGAGGGGTGGAGCCATGAAAGACTCGAGGGACGGAGCCCTGAGAGGCTCGAGGGGAGGAGGAGCCCTGAGAGGCTCGAGGGGAGGAGGAGCCCTGAAAGACTCGAGAGGGGAAGCCCTGAGAGGCTTGAGAGGGGGAGGAGCCCTGAGAGGCTTGAGAGGGGGAGGAGCCCTGAGAGACTCGAGAGGCGAAGCCGTGAGAGGCTTGAGGGGTGGAGCCATGAAAGACTTGTGAGGAGAAGCCCTAGGAGGCTTGAGAGGGGGAGGAGCCCTGAGAGACTCGGAGAGGCTGAGCCGTGAGAGGCTTGAGGGGTGGAGCCCTGAAAGACACGAGGGGTGGAGCCCTGAGAGGCTCGAGGGGAGGAGGAGCCCTGAAAGACTCGAGCGGCGAAGCCGTGAGAGGCTTGAGGGGTGGAGCCATGAAAGACTCGTGAGGAGAAGCCCTAGGAGGCTTGAGAGGGGGAGGAGCCCTGAGAGACTCGAGAGGCGAAGCCGTGAGAGGCTTGAGGGGTGGAGCCCTGAAAGACTCGAGGGGTGGAGCCCTGAGAGGCTCGAGGGGAGGAGGAGCCCTGAAAGACTCGAGAGGCGAAGCCGTGAGAGGCTTGAGGGGTGGAGCCATGAAAGACTCGAGGGGTGGAGCCCTGAGAGGCTCGAGGGGAGGAGGAGCCTGAAAGACTCGAGAGGAGAAGCCCTGAGAGGCTTGGAAGGAGGGGCCTTGGGAGACTCGAGAGGCGGAGCTAGGGGAACAAGAGAGCTGGCAAGCTAAGGGGTAACGAATCAAAGGGGGGTCAAAACTAGACGAGACTAGCGGGGGGCAAAGACACGGGAATCTAAATACAATAACCAACACTGGAGAAACGAATGCTTGTGGAATATATAGTGACGAGTGCAGGTGTAAACAATGAACAGGAGTGCAGATGACGCGAGTGCAGGTGTAAACAATGACGTGGTGATTGGGACGAGTGCAGGTGGTCATAATGTTCTGGATGAGAGCGGGAAGCGAGCGAGTACGCTCGCGGAGTGCATGTGTGCCCGGGGGAGATAGTCTACGAGCATGTGAGCTCGTAGGAGCAAAAACGAGCGTGCAAGCTTGAACGAGCAAAACGGGCGTGGAAGCCCGAGGGAGGAAAAAGAGCATACGAGCTCAAGGGGGCGGAGCGAGGGAGCGGGGTTCGTGACATAAGGGTTCAACATTGATATCCGATCTCTGTTTTATGATAGCAATGCTCCAGAAACAGATATTTTGTTATTTGTTCCAGGAGTACAAATGAAAACATGCAATATATAAACAGGATTCATACATTTATTATGAAAATGTGATCGCCAGATGAATCCAGTTCACCACACTTGGGTCAATTGTCCATGTCAAGCATTCATTGAAAAACTTCACAATAGCACTTTTTGTCCATAAAATTGATACATCTGAGAAATATTGATATATTCTCCATTGTTTACATGCGATCTCGCCTGAAAGAATTACCCTTCATCATCATTCTTCAACAAACTATACAATCTGAGCAGCATTCATGCTGTAAAACTGTATATGATCTTATATATTAGAGTCTCATAAACAAAATGAGCCTGTCTCCAAAGTCTATTTTAAAAAATGCTGCATTGTTTTATTCAGAATAGCCAAGCAGTGCAGTCAGATTTTGTGTCGTCTTCAAAGGCATAGCCTTAATTTTACTCTGTACACCGGCAGCGATTTTACATAGAAAAAAAACTTACAGGAACTTAATTTTTTGTTAGATCATCTTCAAATTTGAAACGTAACTTCTTTAGACTTGTGGCTTTGAGAACATTGTATTTCTGGGTTGTCTTGGCACTTTTATTATTGTTTTTTCAATATTATTTTATTAATGTTTTTTGTGTTCAGCACAAAATATTTCCATTACTATAAACTTCAGCTGCTCTAACTTTTAAAAAATAATAACATATATTAAAACTTGGGAAATAAAGCCCAAAGTGTATTCTTTCAAAAGATACTACAACTGTGTCCATAATCCAAAGGGTCCAGTAAATACATCCATTTAAGTTCAGGTATGTCATTTTCATGGTTTGTGCTCAAAAAGGGGGTGTGTATCAACAGGTTAATAAATTTACATGATGCTTACATAATCAGAAAATACCAAGTTCAGACAGACAGGCAAATGGATTGGCAATGGAGGACAGACACAGGGAGGCAGAAAGACAGACAGACAGACAGAAAGAGTATGTGTGTGATATGACTGTGGGCAGTCTGCTCAAAGGCTTTATGGGAGTTATCTCTCTATGGTCTGTCTCTTGCTTGGTTGAATGTGTGATTCAGCTACAATAGGAGAGAGAATGAAACCCCCTTCAAAGATTCTCTCTCTCTCTCTCTCTCTCTCTCTCTCTCTCTCTCTCGCAGATAAGTCAGATTGCCCTTCAGATTGGGTAATGAATCTACTTTATCAAAGCCCTTTATGGTTTCTTGCCTCTCGCCAAATCCACTGCTGTAGAGAGAGAGATTTTTTTCGACTCCAACGCCATCCTTCTGTTTCCAGCATTTGTTCATTTCTAGACACATGTCGTTTTTCATCACACATAAGAACACAGTAATTCTTGATAACATGGATTGTTAAATATGATCAAGCACATTATATTTGCCCTACATCTTTAGCTGTTCAAAGGAGCACAAAAGTTACCTCTCACTTTTTTCAGCACTCTTGGAGTTTTTTTTTCTTCTAGAGGCATAAACTTCAATAAAGAGTTCTAGATTTTGAGCCAAACTAAGGAGATCTGATATACGTACCTGCAAAAAGATGTCACTAGCATTCCAGTTCACCGCAATGGCAGTTCAGGTAGTGCAGGACACCCCAGTGATTTTCTATATGAACATATGAAATATATTATTTGAAGTATATGAAATTGCCAAGAATCCATTTTAGAGAAAGTGTTTGTGTTGTACTCGTTTCAAAACTCTTACTAGAGCTATTAATTGTTATCTAATGGGGAGTACTTAACTTACAGTAATGACTGACACCTGGGGGGGAGGCAGGCCATATGGCCTTTGGGCACATGA
The DNA here is from genome assembly GCF_025860055.1 of Xyrauchen texanus. Taxonomy (NCBI): domain Eukaryota; kingdom Metazoa; phylum Chordata; class Actinopteri; order Cypriniformes; family Catostomidae; genus Xyrauchen; species Xyrauchen texanus. The sequence goes on from NC_068296.1 coordinate 36,455,629, forward strand.
ATTGTGGCACACACTGGCATATCCATACAGAACCCAGCACTGGCAATAACTGTTGTCACAGAAGGATGTGCCCACAGAGGAGAAGTCTTCACAGACTCACACACACACTGGCATATATTCTCTGCTAATTAACCTGCTGTATTATCTCATTAAAGTGTGCGCTCTAAGTGGAGGAAGGGGTGAGAGGTTCTGTGACAACTGCTGTCTCTGCAAGAACAGATTTTTGAAACACTTCTTCATTCTGCACCCTCCCTCGATCCTCCTGTCTTGTTTTCCCCCATTTTCCTCCATTCCGATCTCTCTCTTACTCCCTGAAGTTGTCAAGAAATGTATTTTCAACGTATGCCATATTAGCGAAGTCCTGCAAATAAGATTTAATTAAGGTTAAAAGGAAGTGACAGGGCATGACAGATTGTAGACTGGAATTAACATACTGAGGATTTCAAAATGTTGCCTTGTAAATAGATTGTCACGATACCAAAATATCAGTTGTCAATACTAATACTTCTGATATTTTTTGATACACGATACAAATTTTAATACAGCAAAATGTATTATGCTCATGAACACACTGTTTCCTAGGACTCTTATTTTGAAGTGTTTTCCCATAATACGTTACCCAGCATGCACTGCCCTCATCACTGCCATCTGTTCCTGATTGTTCTAATCTGTTTTCCATTCCCTCATTAGGTTTTGTTTGTATAAATACCCTTTAATTTTAGCATTCACTTGTCGGATCTTGATTGTTGTTGTTTTGAGTTCCTGTTTGTTGTTTTACTGTCATCGTCTTTAGTAAAGTTGCTATTTCTCCTGTCTCATCTCAGCAACCATCAGTTAAAGTAGCCATCAAGTATTTCTCAATTAAGTGACATTGCTGTTAAGTTATTCAAGTAAACTGTTAGTCATAAACAACAAAGACATAAAGTGACTTAATTTCAAAGCACTGGTCCGTTTGACACCCCTACTTCCGAAACACAAGCAGAGCATGAAAGCTTGCAGACTGTAGAGAGAATTATTTTTTGCTATCAGAGGTCTGTCTGACTGATGATATCGTTCTATTTTGAGGTCCTCAGGGGGTCTAAACTGATGGACGACCAGACAGAAGACATTCGACTCCACCCACACACGCCATTTTACAAATACTGCACACAAAAGCACCGTTCCAGAACTCCACTTGCAGTGAGATGCCTTGTTTTCAACATGGGAAGTTTCCTTTTAAGGCAGCATTCTAACTTAAATGGAACTTCAGTGACTGATTATTAAAGCTCTACATTGATAGCAACTCCATTATAAATTCTATTTTACTACTATAACACAGTGCTACACATAGAAAGCATAAATAAATTAAATTAACATATTATTCCATTAAAGTTGAACTTTAGCATGTTGATAAGCTAAGAATGTAAATACTCAAATAAGCAAAAAAATTTGCATAGTAAATATTTGATAAAGTAATCCGTTTTTTTAAGTTGATTAAAATATTTCCTGCTGATATAACCCCAGCGTAAACATATCGGTTATGTACATAACCATGGTTTCCTGAGAGGGAACGAGTTGTTGCATAATGACACAATGGGGGACATGTCAGTGGTCACATGGTCTGAAGCCAATCAATTCAGTTCATTAGCTGATGTCGCTTAAGCAATGCCCATAAGGAGCTACATCATGGGCTTCAGCTTCGGTGCCATTTCCTCAATTCCCCTTCTGTCACTCACTCAATGTTGTGTCGATGAAGTGACACTAGGGGTCGCTCTTGGGAGCCCGATTCACCTTCAGATCTTTGAGAAAAGGCCAATGAGACTTGGCGAGTTGAATTTGAATGCCACTTAGAGCAGGCACAGTGACGTTGAATGTCTTTTTAAAGATGCCTTTCCGTCTCTGTGCCGTTCCTGGATGCAGTCGTTACCTCTCCACCTCTGACGTTGTCCCTGATGACAAAATCCATACAGCGCTGCCGGGCAGGCCTACTTCCACCCTTCATGCCATATCCCTCTCACAGGTCCATCAGGCCGAAGGTCTCAAAGAGTTACACAAGGGTAGTTCTGATCCCGGTGTGTTACAAGAACTGTGCTCAGTGACCAATCTCGCCCTCCGAGTGATGAAGGTCACAACGCAAGAAACGGGCAGACAATATCCACACTCGTGGTCCAGGAGCGGCACCTATGGCTGAACCTGGTCGAGATGAGGGAGGCATGGTTCCTCAATGCCCATCTCCCAGTCCACCGTCGAGGACTTCGCCCAGCAGTTGTCTACGTTGAAGCAACAGACAGAGGCCATACAGCACATTTTGCCCTGGTGCGGCTCAAGAGTGCGCACCCTGTCTGTTCGCCGAGGGTGTTCCCCTGCGGCAACCCAATCGCAAAACTTATCCAGGTGGCAAATGTCGCAATGTGTGCCGCTACAGCACTTGCTCCAGACTCGAGTCCCGAAGCATGCATGGCGCCGCGGCACACATTGCTTGGCTCTAACGGCCACTGCTCACCGCCTTTTCAGCCCGTGGACCGACCATTCTTGGGGGCAGGATTCCCCCAAGTGTCCAGGCACGTCGTGGTTATGACGGATGCCTCCCAGACTGGCTGGGGTTCCGTGAGCAATGGGCATGCAGCTGCTGGCTCCTGGACAGGACCTCACCTGCGTTAGCACATCAACTGCCTCGGAGGCTACAGCCGTTGATTCAGGGCAAGCATGTGTTGATCCGCACGAACAATACCTCGACGGTGGCCTACATAAACCACCAAGGTGGTTTACACACCCGTTTCATGTCACAACTCGCCCGTTGTCTCCTCCTCTGGAGTCAGCAGCAGCTCAGGTTGCTCCGTGGAACTCACATCCTGGGCAACCTCAACGTCACAGCAGACACTCTGTCATGGCAGGTAACGCTCAGGGGAGAGTGGAGACTCCACCCTCAGGCGGTTCATCTGATTTGGAGTCGATTCGGCAAGCCACAGGTAGATCTGCTCACCTCCCAGGAATACTCTCACTGCCCGCTCTGGTATGCCTTGACGGGAGCTCCCCTTGGCACAGTCACGCTGGCACATGGCTGGCCCCTAAAGCTGCGCAAATAAGGACCTTCTTTCTCAGGGACGGGGCACCCTCTGGCACCCACGCCCAGATCTCCATGTTTGGTCCCTGGACGGGACGTGGCGGACCTAACTGGTCTACCGCCCGCTGTGGTTAACACGATCACTCAGGCCAGAGCCCCTTCTACATCTACAGCTCTACTCCCTGAAGTGGCGTATCTTCGCTAAGTGGTGTTCTTCCTGAAGTGAAGACCCCCAGAGCTGGTCAGTCGGGTCAGTGCTTTCCTTCCTACAAGAGAAGTTGGATGGGCAGCTGTACCCCTCCACTCTAAAGGCTTATGTAGCTGCTAAAGCTGCACACCACGATGTGGTTCAAGGTAAGTACCTCGGTAAGCACGACCTTGCGTGTTCAAGCACACTCCACAAGAGGTGTGGCATCCTCATGGGCACTGGCCTACGGCACCTCTCTAGCAGACATATGTAGGGCTGCGGGCTGGAAACACCCAATACCTTTGTGAAGTTTTACAATCTCTGGGTTGAGCTGGTCTCGTAAGTTTCATTACACGGACAGCTGGCCGGGTGTACCACTTGTGCATAGTGCCTTTCCCCTCCAAGAAGGTGAAGCCACACGCTCTTCTCTCCCATGTGTGTTCACGAATGGTGATCCCTTGATGTTCTTCCTCCTAGCCCTCTGACTCACGAATTCTGCGGAGGAATTTGTGGTCAGACCCAGTATTTGTGCTACATGCCCTGTACTGTGGTGTTCTATAGGTTTTCGGTTTCCTTGTTAACCTCCTGTGATGTATCTTCCGCGGCACGGTCTCCCCTTATGAGCATTTTTAGGCCACAGCTGAATAATTTTTCTATGGAGAAAAAACTTAGAGGGAAAAGGCCACGGCTGGTGCGGCCTGTTCCCATATATGGTACGTCTCCTTCCCCACCCTCAGGGCTATGGGGCAGCACATGACATCTTGGGGCATCTGGGGAGGCTCTGTGCAGCCTGAGTGCATCTGTTCCTATGCTCATAGTAGCTTGCCTACACCTGCATCGGCAGTTCACGTGACCAGTTCAGTCATTGTAGCGTTTCGTATATGGGACCCCTAGTGTCAAGTTGTCGACACAATGTCGAGTGAGTGACAGAAGGGGAATGTCTCAGTTACTGAAATAACCTCCGTTCCCTGATGGAGGGAACAAGATGCTGTGTCCCTCTTGCCACAGACAGAATTTTATTTTAGTGGTGCTTTTGCATGAGAGGAGGGCTGGTGGAACAGGAGGAAGAGTCTGGTGTCCATTCACACTCCATTTTCTCAACCACTGAGACACAATCCCAAATGTCTCCAAGCTCACAGAGCTCCATATTCGTAGGCCATAGAACTAGAATAACTAAGGATAGCATCTTGTGGCGTGAAAATGCGAGCCTCTATGAAGTGCTGTTGTCCTTGTCGGTCCTTTACAATGTGGGTTTTCTTAAGCCACAGGAAAATTGCTCTGAAAGTTATGCTGTTTTCAACAACATCCTTACGTATTGCCACTTAAAAAAGAGAAAAGTTAATCCTTGCTTTGATGTGAGTCGCCAGAAAACAAAATGAAAATCTGAGGAAATGGCACAGAAGCGGGTTCATATAAGGAGCCCATGGGCATTGCTCCTTATGGGCATTGCTTAAGCGCCATCAGCCAATGAATTGAAATGATTGTGTAGACTTTAGACCACGTGACCGCTGACATGTTCCCCATTGCTTAATTACACAAAGTAGAAGTTCCTTTGAAAGGGAACCACGTCTTAGTTGGTCAACAGCTAAACACCAGCTTGAACCACTGAAAACCAGTTTGAACAGTTAAACAAGTTTAACAACTGAACATCAGCTTGAACAGCAAAACACGTTTAACAGCTAAACACTCAGCACTTGAACAGCTGAAAATCCAGCTTGAACAGATAAACAGAAGTTAAACAGCTGAACATTAGCTTAAACAGCTGAACACCAGCTGAACACCTATACACCAGCTTCAACAGTCAAACACCCGCTTGAACAGCTAAACACAAAGTTAAACAGCTAAAAACAAGCTGAAAAAGCTAAACACCAGTTTAATCAGCTGAAAACCAGCTTGAAAAGATAAACAACCAAGTTAAACAGCTAAACTTCAAGTTGAACTGCTAAACACCAGATTTGACAGATAATCACAAGTTGAACAGCTATACATCAGACTGAACAGCTAAACACCTGCTTGAACACCTAAACACCAGCTTCAACAGTTAAACATAAGCTGTAAAAGCTAAACACCCGTTTTAACAGCTAAACGCCAGCTTGAACAGCTAAACACCAAGTTAAACAGCTAAAAACAAGCTGAAAAAGCTAAACACCAGTTTGAAGAGCTAAAAACAAGCTGAAAAATCTAAACACCAGTTTAATCAGCTGAAAACAAGCTTAAACAGCTAACCACAAGTTTAACAGTTAAACACGAGCTTTAATAGATAAACACAAGCTGAAACAAGCGTAAACAGCTAACCACAAGTTTAACAGTTAAACACGAGCTTTAATAGATAAACACAAGCTGAAACAAGCGTAAACAGCTAACCACAAGTTTAACAGTTAAACACAAGCTGTAATAGATAAACACAAGCTGAAAAAGCTAAACACCAGTTTTAACTGCTGAACACCAGCTTGAAAAGCTAAACAACCAAGTTAAACAGCTAAAAACAAGCTGAAAAAGCTAAACACCAGTTTGAAGAGCTAAAAACAAGCTGAAAAATCTAAACACCAGTTTAATCAGCTGAAAACAAGCTTCAGTAACCACAAGTTGTTTTCTTGTGTTTATAACATATATTACTGTATATTCCGCGATAAATAAGCTTTAGTTTGAATAATGAATACACATTTTGTAATTACCCTTTGTCCTGTGTTTCCTCAGTGAGTGTTTGAACCGCTTGTGCTTGTTTTTAGTTCATTGTTTGTTTCAGATCTATTGACATGCTATATAGATGTTTTGTATATTTACTGTAAAATATATATATATATATATATATATATATATATATATATATATATATATAGTAAATAAATCAATAAATATAAGTTGAAAATAAGAATATATGTTGTGTTTGAGAGTCTATTTGTTACAATGCGGGAGGTGGGGAGGTGTAGGGCCATCTATTTGTTACAGTGCTGAATTCATGGGGAGGTGTAGGCCCATCTCTTTGTTCCATAGTACATTGGCAAAGTATACAGTATTTACAGTAAATATACATACAATAATACATTTTTACACACTCGAAAAGATAATAACATATATATATATATATATATATATATATATATATATATATATATATAGAATACAGAAAAGATGGAGAAGTTGTGTCTAGCTTTGTAAATTACATTTATTTATTATCCCCCACTCAGCAAGCGGCCACATAAAGTGGAGCAGCAGGACAGCACCTCATCAAGAGAGGAGGGCTTTCAGAGAGACCCTTGCTGAGGAGCATGGCAGAGTTGGGGTCTCAATCCACAGCCAGACCTGTGATCTCCTGCTCCACGTAAGAGCACATCACAGGCTGTTGCACATCACCAAATCTTGCACCGCTGGTCGCCTGAAGTGCAGGCAGTGTCATGCAAAGACACCAGTGAAGTACTCTCCTGTGTTGTGCCTATGTGCTTTGTACACAAATGTGACTGCTACAATGACTGGCATGTTGCTAGAAACATGTACAATTTTATAATGGTTTGTAAATACTTTATGTAAAAATTAATGTAAATAGTTTGTTGTGTATTTTTTATATAAACAAATTGTCCACTCATAGCACTAGTTTTGACTCTTTTATATGCACAACATTTAGTTTCAAGAAGGGAAAAGGCACTCTAATGTGTTTATGCATCAGTTACTCTGTGTCAGCAAAACTAATAGTGGATCTGGATATGGAATATGATAGCTCTAAGTGTCATCTTTCATTAGAGCCCACAATTATGACTGTACGCTGAAGCGCTCAAAAGTTGCAGCCTTTTTGTCCTAGGGTTTCCAAAGTGACCTTTTGAGTATCCAAAAGGCACTTTTGTAAAACGCCTGGGTGTACCCTTAGAAAAACATGTGTAAAATATTCATTTTTTTATGATATTGTTATAACATTTGAACCTGGACTAGGTAAGGATTCATGCTGTGATCCCATTGTGTTCTCAAGCTAATAGCTACAAGTTATAGTCATCTGCAGGCATCTGTATGCAAAAAAAATTTCAGGTGGAAAAAGAAAATTCTATTTCATTGTGTTCAAACTTCTATTACTCAAAATCAGTAGCACTTACAGTAATTCTGACTGCTGAACACCAGCTTGAAAAGCTAAACAACCAAGTTAAACAGCTAAAAACCAGATTGGACAGATAATCACAAGTTGAACAGCTATACATCAGACTGAACAGCTAAACACCTGCTTGAACAGCTAAATGTAAGTTGAACATTTAAACACCAGCTTAAACAGCTAAATACCAGCTTTAACAGATAAACACAAACTGAAAAAGCTAAATACCAGTTTTAACAGCTGAACACCCGCTTGAACAGCTTAACGCCAGCTTGAACAGCTAAACACCAAGATTAACAGCTAAAAACAGGCTGAACAGCTAAACAACAGCTTGTACAAATAAACACAAGTTGAACAGTTTAATCAGCTTAAACATCTATACAAAGTTTGAACAGCTAAACACCAGCTTAAACGGTTAAACACAGCTTGAACAGCTGAAAACCAGCTTGACCAGCAAAACACAAGATAACAAGCTTAACACTTGGACAGCTAAACCATTTTTCAGTGGTCTCTTCAAAATGCATTAAGGTTCACTTCTCCATGAAGAATGCATGCGATTTTATTTATCCATAAATGATGTATCTGAAAAAGCAGCATATTTATGCTGCCAACATTTTGCAACAGCCTGTCTAGGTAGGCAGCTTACCACGTTTTGAAGGTAAAGTCACAGACAGCAGACAGTTCTGAATCTGATTCTTTTATAAATGTTCCTGGCTGGTGCCAATATGCAAGATCCACCTTACAGAGACAATCTGTGCCAAAGCCAGAAACTGTTGCCTAAAACATTACTGGAAATTTAGTCTGAATTCACCCATAAACTGTGTTCTTCAATGGTTCTTCAGCACTTCAGGTTCAGCAACAATTCAGGGTTCTTGAGTTGGCTTTTTGGTTTATTGGAGATAAACAGTAAAACAAGTTGATAGGCAAAGTATTGCCTTAAATTCCTGGAGCCTAGAGCAGATATTTTTTTTATTTCTGTTTCAATATTTGTTCCTATGGAAGATGGAAATCTTCACCTATAGCATAATATGAACTTTAAAGGTTCTTTAATGGCATCAGGTAATAAAATCATTTCTTTGAGAGACTTGTGGCTTAAGGTAAAAGAAAGCACACAGTGAAAAGCATTTTCTCATACTATATTCTGAATTTTCATTGAGCCACACACCCTTATAAATCTGTAATTCTGCCCCATAGGAGACAGAACAGGATGGTTACTCTTTTATTCTGTTATTTTAGAAGCACTTCCTAAAGGGAATGATTCTTATGTAGCAGTTGTTCATTTTGTTGTTCACCACTCTGGGAGTTATGGATGAGGGAGCGCTCTTGCAGCATATGCTAACGCCACTTTTCATTCCTTTACACGTCAGATGCCTCAGAGACTCCGGCTCCACTTTTGCTTGGAGTCGGTGCCGCTCGATGAGTATTTCTCATCTTTGTCTCAATATTTCATCAGACAGGCACGGTTCTGTCAGAGGAGGTTTCAGTATCCATATTGCTCACCCTCTCAGATGTTTTCTTGGCTTTAGCAAAGGAGCAGACAGATTGTGGAGACTGATTTGTGTTGAAAATAGATACGGTGAGGAGGAAGAGTAGCAGTGTAACAGATGGTGACTGTGAGGAAGGGTGATCCATGATAACGTGGGCCTGCTGTGGGGCTTATGGAGTCTGGGGTCTTTTCTTGGCACTGCCAGAGCCTGCAGCATCCACTGTCTCTGGGTACTCTGGCAGGGTGGCCCAGGGGGCAGCAACTATCATATTTTTTCATCTTCCTTTCGTTTATTCCTTGACATATCCCCCATTATCAAAGACTCCTATCCTTGCTGAGATCCATCTTCCCTCATTCCTCAACATCTTCTCTGACTGCTCCGCTGGGTTCTGACAGATCTTCATTAGTAGAGTAAGATCTGGCACCAAGCCGCACAGGCCCTACAGGCACTTTTTCTCTTCATGGAGTCCATTATCCTTCCGCATGGGGAGGAAAGAACGTTTTTTAGCATGAATCATTCTCATTTGTTTGTACCAGTGTGTGAGGTGAACATCATATTACACAGAACTCTCCATCTGAGGTACTCTGTTTTATGTTTAAAGTAAACATAAAACAGAAAATTCTGTCATTAATGAATCAATCTCATGTCATTTAAAACACATATGCTTTGATTTTTTCAGTGTAACATGTAAGAAATTTTTAAGAATCTTCCCACATTTCTCTTCCACACTATGGGCCTCATTCATGAAACTTTTGTAAATATATGAGTAAATTCAGAATAATGTTAAATGGCCCTTACATTTTAAATTTTCTTAAATGGAGGAGGCAAGAACCAGCTTGACAATATAAATAATAGTTTAGTGAGAAACTTAAACAAATGATACACACACACACACACACACACACACGACGGACTTGCCCGTAAACGGTCTCTCTCTCCCGCACCATCTTCCGCAGTAGGCCTTTATCCCTCTCGGAGGCTTGATTAGCCTGTTAAGGGACCGGGTGTGTGTAATCACCACCTGGCCCCGCCCTCTGCCCTGCCACACTGTCATCACATGTTTTTGCTGTCATATGACGCTCTTTAGTGAATCAAACAGTTCAAGAAGTCAATAAATATGGTTTGCATTGCATCGCCACAATAATTTCTGAAATGTCTTGGGTAAATTATGATGGTAGCAGTGATATACTTGCAACTGGAAGAATCTTCAGAGAAATAAATAGAATGCCCGAAGAAGATCTTTAACCAAAACTATGCAAGATATTACAGATTTGCAGGCTTTAGGACCACGTATGGGCTTTTTCAATTTATTCCCCATTGTATTGTGTTCGCACCTACACATGATGTGTTTATTTATGGATTTAACAGCATAAGCATTGCCCATACATTATTAACTGAACATGATTTACTGATGTCTTTACTAAATTATGAAACCTAAATTATAGCTCACATTAAATAAAAAACTATCCAAAGTCACGTTAGAGGACAAAGCAAGCACTTCTGCTGGAAAAAAACGATAAGCAGTTGGGGGAAAAATTATACTTTGAAAAATAAATTCAGACAGTAAAGAAATGTTGCTAAATAAGTATAGGCTATGGTTTAAAAAGAAAACAAAGTTTTTTCCTTCTTTTTTATTTTAATTTATTTTCTTTTTTGAGGTTAATTTCACTCATTTAAATATTAAGTTACATTTTTTATTACTTATTTAAGTTCACTTCTAAACACACATGTGTTCAAATGCAGGCATGACAGTTTGCCTGAAAGAACACAACATGTTCGGATATCTTCTGCACAATTTACACATGGTCGGGAGCAGGTGTAAATTTAATTAGTCCCAACTTACATTTTGAAAATACAAAACAATTTTAATTCATCCAAGAATTTACATCAGAACGGCTTTACGCACCTTTTACCCCCAAAAAATTCTCATTGTGTTATAAGAATGGGGCCCAATGAGAGTTTATAGTGACTTCGTCAGTACATGTAAAAAAAATAAAAATAAAATAAAAGTGACATTAACGTTTATGATGCCTGTTGTGAGACATGTGAAATCCAATGACGTTTGATGTCACCAGTCTTGTTTTCATCCAAGTTACAAATTTAATTCACACACAAAATCAGAATATAGCAAAAACTGTTTGCAAAAAAAGCAGCATCCCACATGTTTAAGAGGACAGAATCTTTACTTCTGGGTAAATTGGCGCAAAATATAAATGAAAATGGAAGTTTAAGCCACTGTGGCTTTTTTATTAAATGTAATGAATTACTTAGGGTGTAAGGCATGCAGGCAAAACGCTCTGATGAACTTCGTGTTTGCTAGCATTCAGCGGCAGATGCCTTATCTTCTGGGAAGTAGTAGACAATAATTTTGATGACAGGCTTTATACGTATGTGGCATTTCACAATAACCAGAGCAACATTTCAGATGCTTTGCCAAGATATCGATGATATTCTCGTAGCGAATTAGGGCCTAGGTATTCACCTGGCTTTTTGTGTAATGCACATTTATATTCCTATATAAATTCTATAGGAACATATTTATTAAATGTGTTTCCATCCTTGTTTATGCACATGTCTTCTTAACGTATAAAACATTTATCCTTCTCAAGTGAGAATGGTTTTTCCTTTCAGTATTTATATGCAATATCTCAAATTCACATAAAAATATGTGGATGGAAACCCAGCTATTGACATTCAACCTGGGCCATATTTGAGATCTCCAGGTAAGGGGAAGATTTTCAGTGATTAATGTCTTAAATTTCGGTCTGTTCTTCACACAAATCTATTATAACATAGAATATAGCACACTAGTCATATGGATTACTTTTTTGTTTTCTTTTATTTTTCGTTTTTGGAGCTTAACAGTGAATAACATTTCCTTCAAAGGGGACGTGTCGTGGTAAAGAGAATTTCTCTTACTCCTCTGAAGTAAGAGTTCAATGAACTATGTAGACATCCTCGTGTGTGAAGAAATAGAAAGCAGAGTAATATGAGAGACTTGAAACCATGTAGCACAGCTATGTAGTACATTATTTGGGAAAGTGTTCATTGGTTAATCAAAATCATTTAGACAATCAATCAGAATCAAGTATTCCTAGTATTCCGTTCCAAAATGGAATAAAAGAGACGATTACCTTTACGCTAGTTCACATCAACTCATCATAACACAGTGTCTAATCATACAATTTTAATTAATTCACAGACTTGACTTTGAAAAACTTTTTTAATCATCTGTAGGCAGGCATCTAACAAGCACCTGTAACAGCTTTTCTGCAGGTTATTCCAGTGAGGGTACAGAGTGTTTTATTCGTCTGAGCAGTGAGGGATGTTACAGCCCTCCACATCTGTGAGTGGCAGTTAATCAAGCTAGCAGGGTAAATGCAAGCACCTCGGTTCCGACCCCCCACCTCAGACACCTGTTCTGCCGACAGTGAGACAGCAGAGGCCCTGTACGCTGAGATTGATAGAAAGAGCGAGAGTATCTTACTCATTGCAGGGTATCGGCAGGTCCTCAAAAGTATTAAATTGTCTACATCATTTCTTCTTTTTTTTTTTAAGTTGTAAAATGCCTTAAATATCTTAAATAACATAGAAAAAGTCAATTTATAATGGTAAGAAAAAGTATGTGAACCCTTTTGATTTACATGCATGTAAGTATAATTTTGTCTTAAAATCTGTTTTGATCATCATCTAAGTTAAAGTAATAAACAAACACAATCTGTTTTAACTAGTAATACACAAATTATTGTATTGTTCTTGTACATATTGAATACATCATTCAAATATTCACAGTGAAGGTTGTAAAAAGTATGTGAACTCCTTGGCTAATTACATCAACAAAAGATAATTAGAGTCAAGAGTTGGCAAACCTGGCATCCAATTAATGAAAAAAGATTGGATTTGTGGGTTAGAGCTATTTGGCTTATACAAAGCACTCAAACAATTTGAGTTTGCTATTCACAAGAATAATCTGCTGATGTGGACCATGCCTCGCAAAAAAGATATCTAAGAAGACCTACAATCAAGAATTGTTGCTTTGCTAAAAGCTGGAAAGGGTTACAAAGATATCTTGAAGAGCTTAGGTATTCATCTGTCCACAGTTAGACACATTGTCTATAATTGAAGACGATTTAGTACTGTGGTTACTCTCCCTAGAAGTGTCCGTTCAGCCAAGATAACTCAAAGATGACACCGCAGAATGCTCAGTGAAAAAATTAAACTAGAGTGTCAGCTAAAAGCTTGAAGGAATCATTGGAACTGGTTAACATATCTGTTCAAGAGTCTACTATACGGAAAATATTAAACAGGCATGGTGTCTATGGCAGAACACCACAAAGGAAGCAGCTGCATTCCAAATAAATACATTGCTGTGTGCATTCAATTTTCCAAAGACCAACTTGACCCTCCACAACATTACTAAAAATGTTTTGTGGACTGATGAAACTAAGGTTGAATTGTTGGTGAAGAACACACAGCACTACGTATGGTGTAAAAAGGGCACCGCATACCAACATGAAAACCTCATCCCAATCATGAAGTATGGCGGAGGGAGCATCATGATTGGGGCTGCTTTGATGCTTCGGGGCCTGGACCGCTTGCCATCATTGAGGGATAAATTAATTCCCAAGTTTATCAAGATATCCTTCAGAGTAATGAAAGGGTGGCTGCTGAAGCCCAGTAGAAGTTAAGTGAAGCAGCAGGACAATGACCCAAAACATCAAAGTAAATCCACTACAGAAGTAAATCTACCTTTTGGAGTGGCCCAGTCAGAGCCCAGACATAAACCCAATAGAGATGCTGTGAAATGACTACAAGAGAGCCGTTTACACCAGACATCCTAAGAATATGGCTGAGCTGAGGCAGCTGTGAAAGGAAGAATGGTCCAGAATTTCTTCTTACCATTGTGCAGGTCTAATCCCCAGCTACCATAAATGCTTGGTTGAGGTTACTGCTGCCAAAGGAGGATCAACCAGTTATTCAATCCAAGGGTTCACTTACTTTTTTCCACATTTCTGTGAATGTTTAATGGGATGTGTTCAGTAAAGATATGAAAGATTATAATATTTTGTGTGTTGTTAGCTTTAGCACATTATGTTTGTCTATACTTGTGACTTTGAAGAAAATTAAATCTAAATATATAACCAATTATTGCAGAATAACTGCTAATTCCGAAGGGTTCACATACTTATTATTGCCACTGTAGGTGAAATAAAATTTATCTGAGGGGCATTTTCACAATACATATAGTTTAAAAGCAGCTTTACAAGAAAAATATGTATTTATTTCTTAAAGCCTCCAGTGAGCAAGTAAAAGGTGACTGTAGCCTAGTTTCCATCCTCCTTTCGTGCTATTTTGTTAAATGCGACATTTGCCGCCTTCTGCCTGTTTCCATTCAAATGGCCTTTTATCGATAAAAAGGGTGTGCGTGGTGACGTCATGACAAAAAAAAAACGCTTTGTTGTATTAGTTTTGGTTTAGCGCAAAAGAAATCTGCCCTGAAGCCGTTTCATTCAGAAATGTGTTTATCGCTAATTCGCCTCCCAGATGTCCCTAATATATTTCCTCCGAAGTTTTGGTAAAATGGGGAGAGTATTGAGACAATTCATTAAAATTAGCCAGTTTAATATCATTTTAATTTCACAAATAAAAGCAATCAGAAGAGGAGGAATTGCAATCAAAAGGGAGCTGTTGCCCTTCTGTTAGGACGGTAATATTGGTCCTGATGTTGCGCCTATCGCAGGTTGGCACCGGTTCCGACCCGAAAGCGGATCTTCATCCCTGTTCAAGCTGGCAACCTGCATCAAGTAGTGGCAGAAACTTTCTGGCTCAGTATAAGGATCATCAATAGATGTATGTATGCTGTGTGCACAGCTATTAAAGAAAAAAATATGCAGTGTTAAATCAGGGTTTACATTTACATTGCTAATTCCATCACTGGCATTTATTATTTTGAATGGTGTGGAAAAGCACCTTTAATAAATAAACGGATGGATACTGTGATTAAATTAACTGCAAACATTGGCCATTCATTTGTTCAATGTGCACAAGATATTTGCGTTTGCACTCCTGGAAGTGTCATGTTTGCAGATCGGCTCTATATGCCATAAAGATCAATCCATAATCACGTACAATAAATTGGCTTTCAATACTGTCATCATGATTAACACAGGCTAACGATTGGGGCAAACTTGGATGGAAACGTATTTCCCTGTCTGTCTCTCACTTCGACGTTGTGTCGAAGAAGAAACACTAGGGGTCTCTCTTGAGAGCCTCGTGCATCTCTGAACTTGAGAAAAGGCTAATGAGAAATTGGCAGACAGAATTTGCATGGTCCGCCCCTGGACCTGAGGAACAGGGAGGGAAATGTATCTGTCTGTTCAGATTTTTCCTTCGGAGCCAAGCGGTTGTGTGATCAGTGAGCAGCATTCACTGACTGTTCACTTCATCTCTACAAGAGCGTATGCTGTTGGATCTACGGCACATATCAGTGGTTTTCTCCTTCTCTGCACAGCGGTGCAGCTTTGCCCCTGGGCGCTTTGACAGTGCTTTTAAAAGAGAATAGTTTTGCTAAAAGAGTTTATTTCTCTAAAAGAGAAATACACCGTGGCGTTGAACATCCTTTTCAGGACACGTCTTTGTAAAGATGCCCTTCCGCCCCTGTGTAGTTCCTGGATGTGGTCAAGTTCTCTCCGCTCCTTACAGTCACAGATGCTGCCTTGTGTGTCTGGGCAGCGATCACACTGAGGCAGCGTTTGTGGATGGTTCGTGTTCTCACTGTGAGAACTTTACCATGGCAAAGATGCGGTCATGGCTTTCCTTCCTAAAAAGGAATGCCACTCCATGTCGCTCCTTCTTCCCACGGGATTGAGGCTGACCCGGCTGGCGATGGAGGCGATTTGGGGATGGCAGCGGGCTCGGTTTCAGGCACCTGCCCACCGACACGCTCGTTGATTTCCACCAGGGCTCGGGGTGATAGCGGCTCGCATCACGGCCAGTCTGCATATACCCTTGAGCCCCCCGAGCTGGATGATGAGCTCACCGCTGCATCGGAGAGTGTTCCAGCATCTGACGTGGAAGACTCGATTAGGCTGCCACCCTCGGGTTGGCACGCCCAGTCTGAGGCTGATGCCCAGATGGCCGACATACTTGCCCGGGCTGCTGTCAGCATGGGGTTGGACTGGAACCCTCCGTCTGGTGATGACTGGTTCCTCGGGTGCCCACGACTGCTGCCCCCTGGCCAGCTGGTTCTGACGAGTCCAGAGGACGCTTACATGGGACCTCCTCTTCAGTCACAAATTGATAGTCTGGAGAAGAAAAGTTGAACACTACAATGAGTCCTCTGTCGTGCCAACAGTGAAGCATCCCGAGAGTGTTCACGTGTGGGGTTGCTTTGTCATCCAAGGGAGTGGGCTCTCTCTCACATCTCTGCCCCAAAACACTGACATGAATAAAGAATGGTATCAAAACATCCAGCAAGAGCAACTTCTCCCAAAGATCCAGGAGCAATTTGGTGCATTTTCCAGCATGATGGAGCACCATGTCACAAGGCAAGAGTGTTAATGAAGTGGCTCGGTGATCATTACATTGAAATTTTGGATCTGCGGCCAGGCAACTCCCTGGATTTTAATCCCATAGAGAACCAGTGGTCAGTCCTCAAAAGGCAAGTGGGCAAACAGAAGCCCACAAATTGTGATCAACTATGAGCACTAAAAAGCCAAGAATGTATCGCCATCAGTCAGGATTTGGCTGGAGTGTTTTTGCCAATAAAAGCCTTTAAAACTTGTGAAATGCTTTGAAAAGCTTGTGAAGTGTTTTCCAAAATACCATAGAAACATGTGAAATTATCTAAAAATACTGAAGCAGGAAACTTTGCAAAACACAAAATTGATGTCACTGCTAAATACTTTTGGCCACGGCTGTAGAACATTCAAAAGCACTTCACAAACCCCCACATTGTTTGTCAAATATTGTACCATGTTGGAATCCATTCCACAAAATTCTGCTGATTTTCCCCCAAAATTAGTTCAGTAAAAGTCTGCTCATGGGCAGTGCTTTGTGTATAGTATAGTATAAAGTTGTAGTAGTGGATGAACTCTTACTCTACTGTGATAAACAACATGACAGTCAGCAAGAAGACACACCCATTAGCTCTCTCCCTTCTCTGGCCTGGACACAGCACACTAATGGCTTATTACTGAAACAAATGTGGTTATTCCCTTTTCTATTAGTGCAGTACAAGCGTAGCCCCTCTGACTCAATAGATTAATGTGTGTGTTAAAGCATCACAATTAGATAAAGGCTCTGTTCGGAGCCACTGCTACAAAGGCAGTCAGCTAATATCTATGCCGTGTTGAGGCAGGTTATTTTTCCTGTTTCCTGTAAAAAAGATCTATCTGGTTTCTAAATAGATTTTACCTTGCAGAATGACTATCCCAGAAAGCAATTACTGCAGTTGTACGTCGGCTGATTATACATGAGTCACTTTGAGCATTTTAGTGTACTATATTTAACCTGAATTATTTCTCCCTGGTCTTTACAAGTGGGCAGTACACTCGTTTGGGGGGGGAGGGGGGGGAGCCCAATTACCTTCTCTTAAAGTGACAGGAAAATTACAGAGGCTGTCCATATGCTCTTTTGTGAAATTGTTTTGTGGTCTGATCCAGACACAGCTACTCTGTAGTCCTGAGGAGCTGACAACCAAACTAATCATGTCTTCCATTACCTGTACGCTTCTCTTGTGGCGATTTTAAAGATAAATCATGTTTTGAGATGTTTCAACAGCAAGCCGTCAATTACTGTGTGATTTGAGTTTTACATTTATGTCAAAGAGAAATTAGCTTGATTTAAAAATTGTCTCTTTAAAATCATAGTGTCAGTTTATTTTTATATACCCCTCTTATTAAATGTTCTGTAATGTAGTGTTTATCAACCTTTTTTGCTGTAAGTACCCACCCAGTGGTATCAATAAGGCTCAAGTAACCCTCCATGGACATTTTTTTTTTTTTTTTTTTTCACATTTTAGAAAATGAGTCATAAAAGCTATGGAATAACATACATGGAACTGTGGAACTAAACCAAATCCAAAATCAATCAAAACTGTGTTATATTTTAGCATCTTCATATTAGTCACCCTTTTTGACTATTTTTTGCAGACATGAACTCTTGACATTTTCTCAACCAACTTATTGAGGAATCAACCTGGGATGCTTTTTAAACAGTATTGAAGAGTTCCCATCTATGTTGGGCACTTATTCGCTGCTTTTATTTATTATTTGGTCCAAGTCATCCATTTCAAAAACTGTTTTGTTTTTATTAAATTTTAGTTTTGTAGTGAAATAAATTAATATTGTGGAAAAATTCTATTTTTGTCTACAAAACTAATTTCAAACATTTTAAGCATATGCCTTCAGATCAAAATATTTTTAAGATAATGAGAAAAATTTCAGTCAAGTGTTGACCAGTAGTGTGTGTATGTATGTATGTATATCCATAAGTTGTTGAGGGTAAGTTGATCAGTTCAATATTTCCAGTGGTACACCTGCAACAGGGTGTTGAGTGCCCAAGTCTCATCAAAGCACGAAGGCAATTAAGGCTATCCCATCTGGTCCGAAGCAACAGAGGGTCGTGGCAAAGTCACAGAAAATTGTAATAATGGTTATGGGAGGAATGTGTCACAAAACACAGTGCATCGCACCCTGCTGCGTATGGGGCTGTGTAGCCGCAGACAAGTCAGAGTGCTCATGATGGCCTCTGTCCACTATCGATAGTGCCTAAAATGGGCACCCGAGCGTCGGAACTGGACCTTGGAGCAATGGAAGAAGGTCGCTTGGTCCGAGGAGTCCCACGTTCTTTTACATCATGGGGATGGCCGTGTACGTGTGAACCGTTTATCTGGGGAAGTGACGGTACCAGGATGCCATCCGTTAACAATCTCTCTCTCATCGCACCACCATCTGCCATTGGCCTTTATCCCTCTCGGAGGCTTAATTAGCCTGATAAGGGACCGTGTGAGGATAATCACGACCCGACCCCGCCCTCCGCCCTGCCACACATTGTATAATTGTCTGACTGTTAGTATGGCCATACTGTATGTTTTAAAATCTCTCAAAAGAAAATAGTGTACAAGTCTTCCTGTGAAGTGTAGAAGTTTTGATAGAGGAAGAATCAAACTTCATCTTCCAATGTATTCACACCTCTTCTGAAAAACAGTATGTTTAAACACACTGCATACCAATTAGTTCTCACAAAATCTCTTTGATTCAGTTGTATTTGGGAAAATAGGGCCTCTTTAATTAGCTAGAAAGGATACAGATTTATGTGGGTAAACATTACTGAAATATTCTGATTATTCATATTTTGATTCTTATTTATTTATTTATTTCAGATGGTGCCAGTAAAATATAGGGTGTATATTTAACAGCCATTTTAATAGCAGTCCCTCCAGGAATGCAAATTTGGTTGTTTGCGATTTTTCAATTTTATAGCATGTCCCACCACAGGACACCTCTGCAACTGTTTGAAATTTCATGTAAGCTATCCATTTGCAGTCCAGATGCAGAACCCACTAGAAAGTGGTTTGAGTGCAATACGGCACACTCAATGATATTGATCCTGTAGAGGACACATTTGCATATCCACATGGACGACATAATGCCCTGTTTGCATGTGCAAGGGGCTAGAATTACTGCACCACTATCATTAATCCAGGCCTGTTAGCACTGCTTCCCTAAAGGTTTGCTCTATCAATCTCTCTCTCTCGTCTCTCTCTCTCTCTCTTTCTCTATGACCTTGGAGATTTAGTGTAAAGGTTACAGTGTTATTGATCAGTACTCAGGTCCACTCAGTGGGCAGGTAGAGCTGAGGTTAGCAGAAAAGGCTCTGATGGGGGTCTCTGTCCCTCGCATGGATCGATCAGACACAAGAATGATAGCACACACCCGCAAGAGGGTCAGTGTGATTGGCGGTTAGCATTAGCAATACAATTAAGCTTGTTAATGTAGTTGGTTATGTAAGGGACAGGTTACATTTTTTTGCTTTACAAGACATGCGCTATAGTAAAAGTGTTTAGATGTCCTCACACAAGACAGCATTGTGTGAGGAACAGGGGGAAAAGTAAGTGTTTATGAACTGATAATCTGCCGTATTACTATTGATTTGTGTGAAAGTGAATAAAACTAATTGCTGTTGTAACACTTCTAGTATTTATTTTACCAGGAATCTGTCACAATATGTACAATGAGCAATGGAATAATCCTAAAGCAATATATATTTTAGAGGAAAGCTATGCCATCAGTTGTTTCCAGATGGCACTTGCTATGCTATGTTGTTGTTTAATGACATTCAGTCATTCTAAAGAGTGACTTATATTAGGTGTCCAAACACATTTTGGGGATTCTGTAAATGTTTACAGATTGTAATAGCTCTTTTGAGGTATTGAGTTGAGTTTAAACCAGAACCATAATTTTATTTACTCAACACAAAACAGATTTTGTCACCACAAAACAGAAAATCAACATTTCAGAATTTCATAGCAAACGAAAAGGGACAGAAGTGAAAGCAATCGTAAACCCAATGGCAAAACATTACCATATTCAATTTATATGCCTCAGACAGGTGTTATTCTAGTTTAGGCACATATTTATTGTCCCTAAACTACTTTGCAAAAAGCATCTCTGTAGCCAAATTGTCATAAGGTGTTTAAGAGAGAGACAGATAATGAGTGTGTGTGTGTGTGTGTGTGTGAGAGAGAGAGAGAGAGAGAGAGAGAGAGAGAGAGAAAGCAAGAGCACACTCATTAAAATAGGCTGTACTCGGTGTGCCTGAGCTGTTGGAACATTCTTGACATTAAACTGTGTGGAGAGATACACCAGCATAGAAGAAATATCATACTTTACCTGTCCACCCTGCAGATGTGTAAATTAATGCCAAAATCCCCAGAGAGAGTGAGAGAGAAAACTATAAAAGTTAGTTTTAGTTTGACCTTCTATGAGCCTTTGTCAGTTGAACTCTTTTATTACACTGCGTTTAAATTGATGTGTATATTTCAAAGAATCATCTACCAGTTTCCCTAAATTATAGATGGGTTATTGACAAATAAGGTTGTCTGAGATGATAAAAAATATAAATTTTTGTTTCAAGTTCGTAGAAATGTAGCTAATCTTTGTGTCCATATTGGTCAGCATAAAAAATATTTTAGCATAAAAAAAAAAGAATTAACGACTTTAAAAATGTTATGTGTTAAGAAATAAGAAGCTGCACACTGCGTCAGTTAGGGTTAAAAGAATTGTTGCCAGCTGAATTATATTAATCACTGCAATAATGATCTAATCATAGGCTCTTAAGTATCTGCTTATTTGAATCCAAATGGCAATTTAAAAAAATATAGGCATCTATATGTCCCTATATAGGCAGTACAGTATATAGGCAGTCCAATGTGTGTGTGTGTGTGTGTGTGTGTGTGTGTGTGTGTGTGACAGGGTGGAAGCTTTTTGATTTTCTATTTCAAAAGTGTCTTTTTCTTTGCAATTCTTCACATAAGGCTTGCACCCCTGACTCTTCTCTTTACTGTTGTACATGAAACTGGTGTTTAGCGGGTAGAATTCAATGAAGCTGTCAGCAGAGGACATGTGAGGCGTCTATTTCTCAAACCAGAGACTCTGATGTACTTATCCTCTTGTTTAGTTGTACATCTGGTCTTCCACATCTCTTTCTGTCCTTGTTAGAGCCAGTCTTTGAAGATTGTACCTTTGTATAACACCTTCAGTTTTTGTTTGTTGCAATTTCTAGCATTGTATAGCCTTCATTCCTCAAAATAATGATTGACTGATAATTGTTTTTTCTACACAAAAATTCTCTTTTTGCACAGGTTTTTTTTTTTTTTTTTACAAATTTCTCATTCAGAAAACACACATTACATTTACATTTACATTTATGCATTTTGGCAGACGCTTTTATCCAAAGCGACTTACAGAGCACTTATTACAGGGACAATCCCCCCGGAGCAACCTGGAGTTAAGTGCCTTACTCAAGGACACAATGGTGGTGACTGTGGGATTTGAACCAGTGTCCAGTGTCCTTCTGATTACCAGATTACCAGTTATGTGCTTAGACCACTACATCACCACCACTCCAGGACCACTACACCACCACCACACGTTAAAAATGGTTCACTCAAGGAATTAAAGCTTGAACAGGGTTAACACTAAATGTCTCCATGTAGTAAACACTGTGTAGCATCCTAAGTAGCAAATTGTTCACACACTATTATACTAATTTCAGCATAAATACAAATGGCCACATGTGATTACTGTATGTGCTTTGGAAAATGGATTCTAAAATTATTTGAAGATATGGAAGGCAGAGCGACAGCAGTCTGAGATGACAGGGTAGAGGAAGATGAAGGGGCAGAAAAGTTTGTTGTCCATGAGGATATTTACTTTATAGTATTCTGGTGGACTATGTTCTACAACAATGCTGGGCAACAAGTCTAGCTAAGTATGAGTTGTTTTACGGTTACATCTATAATTTACGCAAACTTTCAGACAAGAAAACAGGTAGTTACAGTAACTGCAGTAACTGACACTTACTGTAGAAAAGTAGGTATCATACAAGGCTTCTATACTACATTACTGCTGTTTAGAGGCCATGTACTGTATCACATTTACATAACACTTGCTCTAATAATTTGTGGAAAATTATGTTTACTTTGTCTATTATGACAGTACTTGTCTAACTGCAGAATTTCTGCAGAACTGAGAGGCATCTTGCAATGCAGAGTAATACAATGTTTTTTTTTTTTTTTTTGCCAACTCTTACAGTTTTAGGTCACACTTTATATTAGGTGTCTTTCACTACTATGAACCAAAATTAAAACGCATACAATACAGTGTACTTATTGTGTAACTACTGTACATGTTGATCTGAAAGATTCACATTTGTTGCTACTGAGGTTGAGGTATGGGTGGGTTTAGGGGTAGGTTTAGTTGTAATGTAATGTAATGTTAGTTGTCAAATAAACTCGCAAGGGTGCATTGGGGCCTCTGTGCAAGTTAGGGAGTTCAGAATGGGTAATAGTCTAGGTCATAACCGGTGTCTAAGCAGTGGAATGCGCTCCCCTCCTTGTCTGTGGCACAAGGGGCAGCACCTAATCCAGCTCAGCTTCCTGGTGTTGTGGTGCTTGAAGGGCATGGCAGCCTGGAATTCTGGCCCGTCGGCCCAAACATTTGGTTTAGTCCTGACATCGCATCTAAGGGCACCTGCACACAATAGTTTACACTGCGTCGCAGAACACTGCTAATTCATAGATTTCAACAGAGTTGGTGCGTCAGAAGGATGGATAAGGAAAACGCAAGGGTTTGCAACTGTGAAACCCTTATAGCTATCTCTATATGTGAAAGCCACAGGATTGCTGCTTGTTTTCAAACTGAAATGCCTCTTCCCTCAGGTACAAGCCTTCCAAACTGACCTTTTGTATTATCATGCATCAAATGCTTCGTCTAAGCTTTCCCTAGAGTGTAGGCACGCTCTTACTCGTGTCTGGACCCTTACTTCCCAGCGACACATCGAATTTGCGCTGGGAGGAATAGTCACCCGCTCTAATTCTGGACCTATGAGGACACCAGCGTGCATGCACTAGGGGTAGGAGTCCAGCCTCTCAACGAGAGGCACACTCGGTTATTAAAGGCAGTAACGTGTCTTAGCAGTGGAGAAAAACTGTAATATATGGGTCTGTCTTAGAACTATCCTCAGATCTTCTTCTCAAAATGTGCACGAGACGCGACTCGCAACTGATTTCAATACACGTGACGTAAGAGGAATGACGTGATACTCTAATGAGCACAAATACATACATTTTGGGTAAAATAGTCAGAGCGTGTCTGGAGTGCCCCTATGATGTCTTAAAGTGCTGCCTCTGGAAGCACTTCAAAAGGTTTCGGAACAGGCTCACACTGTATCAGTCAAGTACTGTGGCCTGGTCAGGTTATAAATTGTATACTATGGATGAAACGTCTAGGTTACGTATGTAACCTCCGTTCCCTGATGGAGGGAACGAGACATTGTGTCAGAGAAGCGACACTAGGGGTCTCTCTTGAGCACCGATATTCACCTCTGACCTATGAAAAAAGGCCAATGAGAGTTGGCAACCAGTATTTGCATGTCCCGCCCCCGGACATACGGGTATTTAAGCGGCGCAAATACGGGAGTTCATTCAGGATTTTTCTGAGGAGCCAGAAATGGTCCGGCCACAACAGTGGCTCGGCTCAGCGACGTGGCAGGGGAGACACAATGTCTCGTTCCCTCCATCAGGGAACGAAGGTTACATACGTAACCTAGACGTTCCCCTTCTGTCGCTCTCTCCACGTTGTGTCAGAGAAGCGACACTAGGTGTCCACTTATAAAAGCGCCACGCGCTGAGCCGTGTACGTGAAATGCTGATACAAGAGCGAGCAGGTATTCTTACGTGCAGGACGACCAACTGTATCAGGCTGCACGTACCCTTCCCCAATGCCCCATTTAAGCCATCAGGATTCCATATCGTTACCCTGGAGGGGGGGAACAAGGTGCTGGCCGCCAACCTGGGAACGGGCCAAGCCTGGCCGGGCCTCTTTTCTCTCTATGTTTCTCGCATAGAGCAAATTAGGCTGGGGCCCTCACACGCATTGAGGGAAGGGGGTCTTAGCCCTTATTCAGGGCGGAGAAGACCCTGCTGAGGCCACGCCTACCCGAGAGGGGAGGCAAGTTTAAGTGGCAAAACCATCAGAGGCCTGACTTAGGGCCTATGTGGAAAAGTCGGTGCGGTGGTGGATCCAGCCTATAGAGGGGGAACATACAGCACGGCAACCGAGGCAGCCGTGACTGCCTAAGGGAAGTACGGGAGTCCACTCGCCAGAGGGGAGAGAACCGTGGCGTTACACACAGGGGGAGTCCGAAGGAGGCCTTACCTGTGGAGCACCTATACCAGTGCAGGGTAGCTTGCGGTACCCGCAGTGGCTTGGGTCGGCGAGTTCCTCCGCTGAACTGCGACCCACGAGGGCTAGGGAGGAATCAACCAGTGTCCCAAACCTGAGATCTCCTGGGAATGAAGGCGCACTGTTTCCCCTGGTTAGGGGGAAGGGCGCTAGATGCAAGCGATTCACCCGGTCAGATCGTGGGCGTGCCACCGAGTTCTACGGGCTCGGTACCTGAGAGAACACGGGACGATACTGACCCAACTCGGAGATTGTAGAATCTCGCGAAAGTGTTAGGTGTTGCCCAGCCCGCTGCTCTACAAATGTCTGCTAGGGCAGTGCCCCTAGCCAGTGGAGTGGAGTGGGCTCGGACCCGCAAAGGGGGGGCACGGCCTGGGTGTGATAAGCCAGGGAAATGGCGTCGACAACCCAGTGGGCGAGTCTCTGCTTGGAGACAGCATTCCCTTTCTGCTGTCCCCCAAAGCAGACGAAGTGCTGCTCAAAGCGTCCAATGCTCTCTGTGCGGTCCAGGTAGATACGTAAGGCACGTACTGGACACAGCAGTGAAAGGGCTGGATCTGCCTCCTCCTGGGGCAGCACTTGCAGGTTCACTACCTGATCCCTGAAGGGTGTGGTAGGAACCTTGGGCACATAGCCCGGTCGCGGTCTTAGGATCACGAACGTGTCTGCCGGACCGAACTCCAGGCAAGCGTCGCTAACAGAGAACGCATGCAGGTCCCCGACCCTCTTGATGGAAGCGAGCGCAATCAGCAGGGTGGTCTTGAGAGAGAGGGCCCTGAGTCCAACTGAGTCAAGCGACTCGAAGGGGGGTCTATGGAGTCCCGTAAGGATGACCGAGAGATCCCAGGAGGGGAACAGGTTAGGCCGGGAGGGAGCTATCCTCCGGGCACCTTTTAGGAACCTGACGATTAAGTCATACTTACCAAGAGACTTTCCGTCTACCGTGTTGTGATGGGCCACGATAGCGGCGACATACACCTTGAGGATGGAGGGGGACAGCCTCCTCTCCAGCCTCTCCTGAAGAAACACGAGCACTGACCTAACTGCGCACTTCTGTGGGTCTTTGGCTCAGGAAGAACACCAGTCCGCGAACAGACGCCACTTTAGGGTGTAAAGATGCCTGGTAGAGGGGGCTCTGGCTTGATTGATTATATCTACGACGGCATATGGTAGCCGGCTAGATCTTCCGCATCCCGTCCAGGGGCCAGACGTGGAGGTTCCAGAGGTCTGGGTGCGGGTGCCAGAGCGTGCCCCGTCCTTGAGAAAGAAGGTCCTTCCTCAGGGGAATTTGCCAGGGAGGGGCTGTCGTGAGGAGTGTGAGGTCTGAAAACCAAGTCCAGGTAGGCCAGTAGGGGGCTACCAGAGTGACTTTCTCCTCGTCCTCCCTGACCTTGCATAGCACCTGTGCAAGAAGGCTCACTGGGGGAAATGCGTACTTGCCCCCTGGGCCAGCTGTTTGCCAGCGCATCTGCCCCGAGGGGAGCCTCTGTCCGGGCATACAGAGCGGGCAGTGGGAGGTTTCTTGGGAGGCAAACAGGTCTACCTGGGCCTTGCCGAACCGGTCCCAAATCAGCTGGACCGACTGGGGGTGGAGTCTCCACTCTCCGCCGGGCAAGCTTTGTCTTGACAGCGCGTCCGCCATCACATTGAGGTTGCTGGGGATGTGAGTGGCGCGCAGTGACTCCAGTCGCTGCTGACTCCATAGGAGGAGACGACGGACGAGCTGTGACATGTGGAGGGAGCGTACTCTGCCTTGGCAGTTTATGTAGGCTACGACCGTGGTGCTGTCTGTCCTGACAAGACGTGTTTGTGCCGAATTAACGGAAGAAACATCTGCAGGGCCAGAAAAACAGCCAGCAGCTCTAGGCAGTTGATGTGCCAGTGCAGCGGGCCTCGGTTCCACCGGCCTGCGGCTGCACGCCCGTTGCACACGGCGCCCCAACCCAATTTGGAGGCATCAGTCATGACCAGAACGCATCAGGACACCTGCTGCAAGGGTACTCCAGCCCTTAGAAAGCAAAGGTCTGTCCAGGGTTTGAAGGTCTGGCGGCAGGCAGAGGTAACTTTTATGTTGTGCGCGCCACGGCGCCATGCTCGTCTCGGGACTCGAGACCGGAGCCAGTGCTGAAGTGGTCTCATATGCATCAACCCCAGCGGCGCGGCCGCCGCGGAGGATGCCATATGCCCCAGGAGCTGTTGGAAACATTTTAGCGGGACCACGCCGCCTGGCTTGAAGGAAGCGAGGCATTTCAGCACTGACTGAGCACGCTCGTTGGAGAAACGTGCTGTCATTGAGACTGAGTTTAACTGCAGACCGAGAAAAGATATGCTCTGGACCGGGGAGAGCTTGCTATTTTCCCAGTTGACCTGAAGCCCCAAACGGCTGAGGTGCCTGAGCACCTGGTCTCTGTGTGCGCATAGTAACTCTCGAGAGTGAGCCAGTATGAGCCAGTCGTCGAGGTAATTGAGTATGCGTATGCCGGCTACTCGGAGCGGGGCAAGAGCTGCCTCTGCGACTTTCGTGAAGACGCTAGGGGACAGAGACAGACCGAAGGGGAGGACTTTGTACTGATACGCCTGACCGTCGAATGCGAACCGTAGGAAGGGTCGATGTCGAGGGCAAATTGAGACGTGGAAGTACGCGTCCTTCAGGTCTACCGCTGCGAACCAATCTAGATGCCGGACGCCAGATAGAATTTGTTTCTGGGTGAGCATTTTGAACGGGAGTTTGGACAAGGTCCGATTGAAAACTCGCAGGTCCAAGATCGGTCGTAAGCCGCCGCCTTTCTTGGGTACAACAAAGTAAGGGCTGTAGAAACCCTTCTTCGTTTCGGTTGAGGGACAGGCTCTATCGCGTCCTTTAATAGAAGGGAGGCGATTTCTTCGCGCAGGGAATGGGCATGTTGGCCGTGCACTGCGGAAAAATGTACACCCACAAAGGGGGGCGGAGACCTGGCAAACTGAATTGTGTAACCGAGTCGAATGGTCCGGTGCAGCCAGCGTGACGGGTTGGGCAGTGAAAGCCACGCCTCTAAACTCCGTGCTAGGGGCACCAAAGGGACGGGTTTTTTGGACGTACCCGGCGGGGCTTCGCAGCGGTGCGGAACAGGTAACGTGGCGTCGGGAGGCAACGTGGCGTCCCGAGGCTCTGGTGCTGAGAATAAACTCAAAGCACTTACCTTGCTCCGCGCACCTGGCAGGGGGCGGGTTCGTGACTGAGGAGGAGGTCTGATGCTGGCGTCCTCTGGACTCATCTGAACCGGCCGGCCGGGGAACAGTCGTGGGGCTGAAGGCGCGCTTGACACCGCGTCCATGGAGCCGGGACTGTTGAGGCCTGAAAGCAGAGTGCCGTGAGAACGGCATTTGCGGGCCATATGCCCCAGAGACAAAGGAAATAGCTCTTTTATTGAGAATTTGGGTACCGCAGCCCCCGTTAAGGGGTGCGGCAAATGAAAAAACAAAGGATTCTCCTCCCGGCCCTCCACCGGGGGATGGAGCGGTCTTACCACCTCCGGAGCTAACTTCTTGGACTCTGGGTGCGTTGTCTCAGGAGCGCCTGGGAGCCTTCCGGGTCCTCGAGGGGGTCTGTGAGACAGGGGGCGTGCGCTTCCCGCAGTTTGCTCGACGCTGGGGCTGAGAGCTGGGCCCGGGTTGAGGCAGAGCAGGAGCTTGTCTTCTGGCCGCGGGAGGACGCCCTCGGCGAGCAGACGGGGCAGGGGCCGTGGCGGCAGGCTTGCGGCGAGGCATGATGTGAGAGATGGCCTCCGTCTGCTTCTTTACCATGGAGAACTGCTGGGCAAAGTCCTCGACGGTGTCGCCGAAGAGGCCGAACTGGGAGACAGGGGCGTTGAGGAAGCGAGTCTTGTCGGCTTCACGCATCTCGACCATGTTCAGCCACAGTTGACGTTCCTGGACCACTAGCGTGGCCATCGCCTGCCCGAGCGCTTGCGCTGTGACCTTCGTCGCTCTCAGGGCGAGGTCGGTCACTGAGCGCTGTTCCTGCAGCGTGTCGGGATCAGGGCCACCCCCGTGCATGTTGCGAAGTGCCTTGGCATGGTGGACCTGCAGGAGAGCCATGGCATGCAGGGTGGAAGCGGCGCGTCCGGTGGCGCTGTAGGCCTTCGCTGTCAGCGAGGAGGTTGCTCTACAGGTCCGGGAAGGGAGTACGGGGCGACCTCGCCAGGTGGTAGGGGTACCAGGGCATAGATGGATCGCAACCGCCCTATCCACCTGGGGAATCGCCGCGTACCCGTGGCACGCTCCGCCGTCGAGGGTGGCGAGGGCGGACGAGCCTGTGGCGGTGTGACGAGTGGAGAGGGGTGCTCTCCACGAAGACGTCAGCTCGTCATGCACTTCCAGGAAAAACGGAACCGGGGCGAGGCTGTGAGCGGCGCGCAGACCCCAGGAACCAGTCATCCAGCCGTGATGGCTGTGGGGAGGATGGAGGGTTCCAATCCAAGCCCACGCTGTTGGCTGCCCGGGAAAGCATGTCGGAAATCTGTGCGTCAGCCTCAGCCTGGGCGTGCAAGCCCGAAGGCGGCAGCCCACGGGAGTCCTCTGCATCAGATGCCGTGCCCTCCAATGTCGCGGCGAGCTCATCGGCTTCCATCGCAAGAGGGTCGGCTGACTGGCTGTGAGGCGAGTCGCCGCCGCCTCGAGCACGGACGGGAATCAACGAGCGTGCTGGGGCACGGGTGGTCCGAGGGGGCGTACCCGGCGGAGCTGCACCCGCAGCCATCCCCAAATCGCCTCCATCGCCAGCCGCATCGTCCTCAATCCCGTGGGAAGAAGGAGCAATACGGGGGGCGGCTGGAGTGGCTTGCTCATGGTTGTAAGCAAGCCGCGACCGCAACGTTGTCATGGTCATGTTCTCGCAGTGAGAACATGTTGTGTGCCGTGGAATCCAACAGTTATGCAGCAGAGGGATGACAGGAACTCGGTGTGTAGTATGCAGCAGTTGCAGACACGACCATCGGCCCCGAAGAAACATTTCTGAATGAACTCCCGTATTTGCGCCGCTTAAATACCCGTATGTCCGGGGGCGGGACATGCAAATACTGGTTGCCAACTCTCATTGGCCTTTTTTCATAGTTCAGAGGTGAATATCGGCGCTCAAGGGAGACCCCTAGTGTCGCTTCTCTGACACAACGTGGAGAGAGCGACAGAAGGGGAACCGGTATTATTTTACCATTGTCTTGAGGCCTCTGGTGTGATGGCATTTTAGTTTGTCTATTGCCTCAAAAAGAGTTACTTTTTAGTTGTATTTAGTAATGAGGAATATGGTGGAAGTAATATCATCTTTGTAAGGCGTATTTGGTAGTCTGAGGTCTGTATAACAGAATGTTGGTAAAAATGGTAGGGGTCTTAAAAACTAATTTCACATCGATTCTTGAATGTCAAAAACACTTAAGCCACAATGAAAATGTCAAAATGTCATTGCATTAGATAATAACATATCAAACCAAGTGGCATCAGCTTTTCTCAGAGATAACTTACATTTTCTGAGCCATTTTTGCAATGAATTTTAACCAGCATGTGTCAAGATGAGTTGTAGAACTGCTATTCAGAAACATGTTTCAAGTTATTTATATCAATTAGAGAGTTGTTTGATTTAATACTGTCACCCTAATGGAGATCTTGATTGTTTTTCCATTATAAATACTGAAAATCTGATCAAAAATATGATCTGAAAGAACTCTTTTAAAAAGGTTTTGGTCTTTTTTAAATGTCAATTTGTTATTTTTTCTTAGTAGTATATACTTTAGCAGAATACATAAAAAATAAAAAACTTAACTCTAGCTGTACTAACAAGCAGCTTGTAGCTTGGGAAGATGTAGTTTTAAAATAGCTTCCATAGTCTCTCAGTCTATGACAAGATTCTGTATTTAAACTCTCTTTCTATAACTCTGTCATAGCCATGAATAAGTACATTTTATGATGACCATTATGTTTATCACAGCTACATTGACTGTGAATTACATAATGCTAATACAGCATGGTGATATTAGTCATCATTACCAGCTAAACATATGGCTACTAATATGATTAATCTTCTCTATAAGTATTTCTGCGATTAAAACAGAAAGAAACATGTATTTATTTAATGCTCTTGCCATATGGACGTTTCACACAGCTGGGTATGATTTCTGAATTTTTAAACACCACTCAAACATTTACAATCTGTTTCTATAATCTCCAGATTTATTGGAATATATAACCCTTGAGAAATTACCTCTAAACAGACATTGACTATGTTTACAGATGAAAACTAACTGCATTCTGCACAGAATACACTGTATGCTGCCGACTGTTTTAAAAAAAGTAGTATGTGAAACAGAACACATTGTGCAACGATAAACATTTTAGACAGTAACATGCAGTATTTAATTTACTTTAGCAAATGGTATCCAGTTATCAAAAAAATAAAAAATAAATTATATATATTTATACCACAGGCCTGTTGAATGCTTGATTCTGATTAGTTCATGGATGTTCTAAGGTGTGCAATTATTTTTCAAGAAAACACAGCTATAAAGTAGTTCCAGGTCTTGACCGCATAACAATATCACTGTTCTTTCAAAGAACCCTACAGGCTACCACAACAAAATAACCAGTTAAAACAAAGTCATTGTAAATGTTAAAGTAAATCGGTTAAGAATGTTAAACAATGCCTAAAATATCCTACATTCATTTCAGTTTCGCTTAAAAAGAGCCCTCACGCTCCCTCGTCATCCCGCACTTACACACACTCACACACACATACACATGCACGCACACACTGACACTCGAGTCATGACCAACAAATAGATCTGTACCCCCATGACTTTATCAATACAACAATTTCTATTATCCAAAATAACTTACAATTTTTCAATGTATTTAGCCCTAATCAGCCTCATATAGCTATAGTGGAAGCACCACAGCTTTAAACTAACAACTTCAGCATTAAGGCTCATCATAGTTGAGAGGCACAACAGACTGATTAATTACACAAACTCAAGGCACTTATTGCGGTTTCTATAGTGAATGACTCTTGTGCTCTGGCTACTGCTCAGAAGGCTATTTTTCCACAGAGTAAATAGGATGAATTTAACCAAATTGACATTATCTTTAGAAAGCTAACTAACAGACTACACCATCTTTGAATGGGAGTGGCAACAAAGACACACTCTCTCTCTCTCTCTCTCTCTCTCTCTCTCTCTCTCTCTCTCTCTCTCTCTCTCTCTCTCTCTCTCTCTCTCTCTCTCTCTCTCTCTCTCTGTTGCATGCTTGGAGTTTGTGCATGTGAGAGTGGTGTGGAGGGAGGACCCCTTGGAGTGGAATTCACCTGTTCTTTTTCACCTGTTTCTTTTTCATCTTTTTATCTTGCATGGTTTGGAAAGTACAAAATTTTGTCTCTTTTCTGCACTTTGCGCAGAAGGATGGCATCTCATGTGGAGACGCCGTCTTTGTCCTTGCGCAATGGCTTCAGGGTGTGCCTGCTGAAGGAGTAATGGTAGAGGATGTGCTCCTTGTGACATGGGAGGTGGCATGTCATGATAATATTTCTTCTGCCTCTTGCATGAACAGGGCTGTTGTGGTCTCTTTGAAAACGCAATATCTTGTGGGCTTGTTGTAAATTATAAATTGGTTTTAAGTTACCGTGCATTGTGGCAAAATCGCAAGTTCATTCAAAGCGATTTCTCTAGGATGTAAACATCTGGCTTGTCTTGGAGGAGACAAGTTTACATGTTTTTAGATTCCCCAGAGCGAATGCTGGATTTTTCCTTTCATGTTAAATATGAAGGAAAACTTCTGAAGGCAATCTGAGGTGCTTTGAAAACCGTGATAATGGCCAAAAACGGCTTGCTTGTCTACACAAATAGCGAGGAATGGATGGCACTCACTTGAATTTAGAGGATGGTGGGATGCCTATCCCTGCGCCTATCCAGGTAAAGCAGGAGGAAATTGCGGGTCCTTCCGAAGAAAGACTGCTCTTACAAAAAATCTAAAATTTGCAGCAAATGTTTTGCTCATTATTTTCACATGCGAATGAGCTTTTGATTTGCAGCAAATGTTTGCCTGAAGTTTGCAGATATTCATCGGTAGCGGTGAACCTCTGGAAAACCTCTGGCAACAATGGACAATTTGACACAAGTTTGCCGCAAAGCTCATTTGCATGTGAAAATGATCAGTGACAAATTCGTGGCAAGTTTGCAGCAAATTTGCCATTAACTCACTGGATTTTCATAAGGGTGTCAGAAGCTGATGTATCTGTACTTGTAAGCAATCAATTGGAAAATGAGGTGAGGGCAATAGAAATAGCGGCCACAGTCTCTAAATTTAGTGAAAATTCTGTGGATAATGTTGATGATAGAGTTAATACTGAATTATTGGCTGTTGAAAAGATTACAATTTATGAGATAGGCAAGGTGCCAAGTACTAGCAATAATCAATCTGTTAGCAATGTTGGAGAACTATTGTTAGAAAAGGAGCAGTCAGAGTTGTTTTGTAATCATGAAGGTAATGATATGGGTGAAGTGGATGATATGTTGTCAGATGAAACTACATCTCTTCAGGATATTGATTTCTGTTCACAGAGAAATTCTATGTGTGGGCTTGGAATGAACTCTCAAGAGGTTTCCCTTAATGATTCCTTGAAAACAACGAATGTGTAATAAATCCTGATTGGATTATAAGAGCAGACTTCCAGTTCCAGTTGGTGCCGGCACGCTGCACAAGTCTGTGCTGTTTAGCTAAATATACTACGAAAACTGTTACTATTATGCCACCAAAGAAGGAGTTTATAACAGAGCAGATTTCTGCTGTCAAACTGCAGCAGAAATCCATCCTGGACCTGGTGGAGGAGGTGAAGGCTCTCCGGATCCAGAACTTCTGATGTACCTGGAGAGCAGAGTAGCAGAGTTGGAGCAGTACACCAGGATCAATGATGTGATTATCAATGCCCTCTGCATTAAACCCCAGTCATACGCTCGAGCGGTGACCGCTGACAACAGGGGAGAACCAGGTGAGAAAGATGTCAGCTCCGTGGAGCAACAGGTGGTTACCTTTCTTCAATCCAAGTGGATTGAAATGTACATTGATAACATCGAGGCATGCCACCCTCTGCCCCGGAGAAATGACAGTGACAAATCAGCTATCATCATGAGATTGGACAACAGAAAACACAAAACTGTATTGTTAAAACAAGGAAGGAAGCTGAAAGGATCCAATGTCTTCATAAACGAACATCTGACAAAACGAAATGCGGACATCTCTAGAAAAGCACGTTTCTTGAAGAAACAGGGTAAAATTCAAAACACGTGGACCACAAACTGCAAAATTGTAATTAAATTGAACAGAGCGCCGGAGCAAGCCAAAGTTTTGGTCATCAAAAACATCGAAGAACTAGAAAGGTACTAACGAGCATCATAAGTTCGAGGTATGAACACTGTAACGTATTCAATGGAAAGGAGGAGGCGAGAACCGGCTTGTCAATTTAAATAATATTTTAATTAACAACTAAACAAAAGACAAACACACACATATGACGGACATATCTGTAAACTATCTCTCTCTCCCACACGATCCTCTGTAGTCAACCTTTATCCCTCTCGGAGGCTTGATTAGCCTAATACGGGACCGGGTGTGTAGGATCACGACCCGGCCCCGCCCTCCGCCCTGCCACAAACACTTAAATGACGTAATGCATAATATGCAACCATGACACAGTCTGAAAGAAATTATTCATTTACATCTGGAGACAACAACAATATAAATCAAATTAGTGGGGTTTATGATAAACTTGAACTGAGAGAATTTCAATACACTGACCATAATTTACTGGACTTGGAAAATGATATAGACTCAGAGAATAATATATTCTCCAATATAAACAACAACTGCTACTATTATACAGTAGATCAGTTTAAGCAGTCCATTAAAACAAATAATACATTTTCATTAATCAATTTCAATAGCAGAAGCCTGTATGCCAATTTCAATAACATCCAGGAATATTTGAAACAATTTACAAAACCATTTACAATAATTGCTATATCTGAAACATAATGCTGATAAAGGCATGGATTTTGAATGGGAGGGGTATGAACTCAACTGTATAAATAGAAAGAATAAGAGTGGAGGAGGAGTGGCTTTGTATGTGCAAAAAACATGAATTATAAGGTATTAGAATATATAACAATTGAATTGAATATATATGGAAAAAAGAAGAATGTTATCATTAGTTGTTTATATAGAGCACCAGGATCTAGCACGGAAGTATTCAGGGACTGGACAGAAGGAATATTTTCAAAAACAAATCAATAAGTTATTTTTATCTGTGGTGATTTTAACATTGATTTGCTACATCCAAACAAGCATAAAATGACTGATGAATTAATTAATAAAATTTACAGCTTGAGTTTATATCCAAAAATCACCAGACCCAGCAGAATTACACCCGATTGTACAACATTAATTGATAACATATTCACCAATGACATTGAAAATAATACCGTGGGCAGATTATTAATTAATGACATTAGTGACCACCTTCTGGTTTTTATAGTTTATGACAGCAACTACAAGAGAAAGCAGCCAGATGAAAAACACAAATATTGACGAGTGAGGACAGAGGAATCTATGAATGCATTAAAGAATGACTTACTAAAACAAAATTGGGAAATTGTATACAAAGACATTGATGTTGACAATGCATATAATACATTTTTAAGAATATTCACATCATTATATGATAAAAAACTGTCCAATTATACAATACTCTAGAAAGCAAAAATATATAGATCAACCATGGACAACAAAGGGAGTACAAAATGCCTGTAAAAAGAAAAATACACTCTACAGAGAATTTATAAAACAAAGAACTAAAGAGGCAAAAAATAAATATATAAAATATAAAAATTATTTAACCAATATCATACGGGTATGTAGAAAGGAATATTATGAAAAAAATTTGAACAATAACAAGAATAATATTAAAGGAATATGGGATATATTAAATAGCATTATTACAAAAAGTTCTGAAAAGTTAAAGTTACCCTGAGTATTTTATTGATAACAACACCAAAATGGACAATATGGGTGATGTGATTAATACCTTTAAGAATTTATTTGTGAGTATTGGACCAAAACTGTCAGAAGACATTCCAGATCCATTTTCATCTGAAGATTGGAATGAGAATTTAGTAGAAAGAAATCCAAAATTCCTTACAGCAGTGGAAGAAAAATAAATAATTGATATTGTAAATAAATGTAAATACAAAACATCTACTGATTACAATGAAGTTGATATGAAAATGGTGAAAAAATTCATTGAGGGGATCTCAAAACCAATAACATACATATGTCATTTATCATTTCAAACCAGTACTTTTCCAAATAAAATGAAAATAGCTAAAGTTGTGCCGCTGTATAAAACTGGGGATAGACAGAACTTCACAAATTACAGGCCTGTTTCTCTACTTCCACAATTCTCAAAATGTTTGAAAAATTGTTCACTAACAGATTAGACACATTTTTAGATAAACATAACTGTAAAAGCAGTGCACACGTCCATATACAGGTAGATGGTGTGTACATAGAAAGGGTTAATGAAAACAAGTTTCTTGGGGTGATAATAGATGACAAAATAAACTGGAATTCTCATATAAACCATGTACACAATAAACTTTCAAGAAGCATTTCAGTACTGAATAAAGCAAAGAATGTTCTAGACCACAAATTCCTCGACATTCTTTATTGTGCTCTGATATTACCATATTTAAATTATTGTGCAGAAGTTTTGGGCAATACTTATAAAAGCAGACTATCATCACTATCTAAGTTGCAAAAAAGAGCCATAAGGATCATTCATAATACTGGTTATAGAGATCACACACATTCAAAGACATTGAAATTCACTGATCTGGTTCATTTTCAAACAGCACAAATAATATATAAAGCAAAATACAACCTACTCCCTGGCAATATTAAAAAAAATAAATGTTTTTATCGAGAATGGAGATATCATTTCAGGGGGGAGTTCAACTTTTTTCATAAACATCTTTATGTCTGTACAACTTTAAAAAGTTTTTGTATTTCTATATGTGGAGTAAAGTTGTGGAATGGATTAAGTTCAGTGACCAAGCAATGTCCAAGTATGTCCCAGTTTATAAAGCAGTATAAAATATGGTTTTTACAAGTTACAGGGAGGAAAAAGGGTTTTGACTAAGGGGTCACACAGATTATTTATTTATTTATTTTACACTATTTATTCTTTATGGTGGATATTTACATATGAAAATATGTATGTTTTCTTTGTATTTTTTATTTTTTAAATTTTACTTTGGTTTGTGGGAATAAACATAAATATACGTAGTAATTGTAAATAATATATTAAGACAGGATTAAGATGATATAATTATGAAGCCAATTTGATGATTATTAACTAGAGGTGGAGAAGGGGTAGGATTAAATAAGCGTATGCTTCTTTCTACTCCTTTTAGGATATTAATCTTTTGTTTATCAAAGTTAATTAGAACAACTGAATTTTTAGACATGTGGAGGGTTAAACATCCTAATGTGAGACAATACACATGGGTTAAGGTGAATGATAAACGGTTAGTTCCGCTTGTCTGGACAGGATGTATGTGTCTAAGCATTTGAGTAATCACATTATTGATTGTCATATCACTCTAGTAGGTATTTCAGACCATAATTTGGTTTCAGTCACAATAAACAAGTCCTAGGGATCAAAGAAGTCTTATTATTGGCATTTTAATATTAAATTGCTTCAAGACAAAACATTTTGAAAATATTTTGAAATTATTTGTTAACAATGGAAAATGAGAAAAGGTGATTTTGAAAACTTCAGACAGTGGTGGGATATAGGGAAAACAAATATAAAAATGCTGTGTCTTCAATATACTGTTAATTCCACTAGAAGGTTAAGAGAAACTAGGTAATAGGAAGCGATTTCACACTGTTCTGAAGAGAACTATCCATTTAAATCTAAAACGGCCTGCGGCCTCATGCCTGCAGCCGAATCACAGCAGTGCTGATATAGGGCCATATCGCACTCTTGCTAGTGTGATATTGCTAAATATATATATATATATATATATATATATATATATATATATATATATATATATATATATATATATAGACACACACATATATTTGTGATGGGCAATACCACTTATTTTCTTTTCAATCTCATACAAAGTACTATCAAGGTCGATATTGCCAATATCGATACCTCTATTGAATTTAGTACTTCATTTATATATAATTCATATATATATATATATATATATAGCTTAAAGGTTTTTACTGAATGTTCTTAATGTAGACAGCACAGAATCACAGATGCATTTAGGACAAATGAGTTTTGCCTTATGTCTGGCTATAAAACAGAAAAATAATACTAATGTTACAAGCATTGATCAGGATATGAATAAAGGACAACATAATGCATGTTAAATATTACTTGATGCAAACACACACACACAAATTTGATTGATCTTGTTTTAGAAACAACACTGGATAAGATATTTAGGTTTTTCAGAGAATGTTTTGTCTTACTGTACTGACAGAGTTTTTATAGTCAAGTGAAAAAATCTACTAGTGCTGAAGAAGTAATCCAAAGTATTTAGAATACGTTACTGACCTTGAGTAATCTAATGGAATACATTACAAATTACATTTTAAAACATGTATTCTGTAATCTGTAGTGGAACACATTTCAAAAGTAACTCTCCCAACCCTTGCCTTGATCAATCATAGGTAACTTTAATCAACCAGTATTTAGCTTTTAAATGGTTAATTCCCTTCAGAACAGTCTGAAATCTCTTCATATTCCCTATATAGTACACTATGCAGCATTCACTGTAAAGAGAGTGTTTTCACTCTGTAGGAAATTTGGTAGTATAAATGTACACGATATGGATTAAAGTGCTCCAATTCTCCACCATTACATGTAGTAAAATTTCAGTTGATATAGATGTACATGGTACGGATGGAAAGTGCTCCAATTCTCCACCATTACATGTAGTACATTTCAGTTGATATAGATGTACACGGTACAGATTAAAGTGCCGTAATCCCACCATTATATGCAGGAAAACAGTATATGAGCTAGTAACTAATTTACACTGTCCTTATTCTACACTATTATTATGTAAGGAAATTTATAATGGAATTAGTCACGTTCAACAACCGTTATAAGAAAGATAAATGACAAATAACTAGATTATTAAAATTCTCCACCATTAAAATTGTAATAAAACATCTCGTAGTATCCGCTCACAATTTCTATTGTAAGGAATTAGCTTTAATAAGGGAATTATGATTAATTCACTTATTGGAGTAATATTATTCTCATGGCTTATTTACATACTAAATATGACATGCTTTTATGAATATTACACGTGTAAGTAACAAACCGTTAAAATCCCTGGTTACTAATCTTACTGGTTAATGCATGTTATGAGAAACCTGATTGTCAGGATATAATATCAAGTTGAATAGTTACCATTCTTAGTAGAATGAGACGAATCATACAAGATTAAAAAGATTATAATCATCGATTTGTCAGTTATATGTGATTACAAATCACTACACATATTTTAAAAGGTACATCATGCTCTAATCATTAATTTGTCAGTTATAACAGTAATCACAGGTCATAGTCATTTTCAGAATTATCTAACAAGGCTAGATATTGTGTACATTGTGGGTTTAAATGCATTCTGTACATTTTAGAGGGTTAACTCAGCGAAGTACAATGTTTATGGATTCCTTTTCAGCTGCTGTTTGCAGAATAATTAGGATCTCATGAGGATCTCATTACTGATTATTGTCCAGAGTCATAGAATTGGCATTGTTTTGTTCATTGTAGTTCAGGAGGATCTCTTAAGGGAAGCTGGTTCACTGTCCTTTATTGCTTGTGACCTCTGCACCCAGGGGCCTCTTTGCAGAGATAGTCTTAATAGCGGTGTCAGGCCAGAACCATTAAATGTGGGTATTTCCTCAGAAGCGTGAAGTTCTGAAGTCACATGCTATCTGGACAAGTCTCTTTTGTTAGTTTTATTGGCCAGATGTGAGCTTCACTGGATTTCTTGGTGCTTTAGTCAAGCAGAATCTTTTAATTTATGACACTGAAGAATTCCAGCACTAAAAGGTTGGGTTTTCCTAGATCCAAGTCATATTGCTGCAATTCTTCTGCATCTAATATCCTACAACTCATTCACATTTATTAAGACTGTGTTCTATTTGGTATTTAACTATTTCTTAAATTCCTTAATTGATGCGTCATAATTTCTTTATAAGATTGATGCATCATGAATCATCTATACATTACACCCCTAATACTACAGTCATGGCTAATACTGTATAACTATTTCTTATATTGGTTCAGTTTTGCAATGGTGTCATTTATTTACAACAATTACAGAACATTATCAATAATGTTGTCAACTGGTGGGCCTGGGTAGCTCAGCGAGTATTGACGCTATCTACCACACCTGGAGTCGTGAGTTCGAATTCAGAGTGTGCTGAGTGACTCCAGCCAGGTCTCCTAAGCAACCAAATTGGCCTGGTTAAAAAGGGAGGGTAGAGTCACATGGGGTAACTTCCTCGTGGTCACGATTAAGTGGTTAAGTGGTCTGTGGTAAATTGTTTGTGGATCGAGTGCTGTGACTGCTTGTGTCTTTCAGAATTTAATTATTTTCATTTAAAGGGATAGTTCACCCAAAATGAAAGTTCTCTCATTATATATCGTCCTCATGCCTATTGCCCAGTGTTATTATAGTTTTTGATTTTAATCTAGTTTTTATTTCTATTTTATATCAATCTGTCATTCCAAATTAGTTTTAGTTCCCCTTCGGAGGGCGTGGGATCTGATGCCGAGGACTCCTCTGGGCTGCCGCCTTCGGGCTTGCACGCTCAGGAAGAGGCCGACGCACAGATGTCCGATATGCTTTCCCGGGCAGCCAACAGGGTGGGCGTGGACTGGAACCCTCCATCCTCCCCACAGCCATCACGGCTGGACGACTGGTTCTTGGGTGCTGGGCGCCGCTCACAGCCTCGCCAGCCCCCAGTTCCATTCTTCCCGGAGGTGCATGATGAGCTGACGTCTTCGTGGAGAGCACTCCTCTCCACTCGTCGCACCGCCACCTGCTCATCCGCCCTCGCCACCCTCGACGGTGGAACGCGCCACGGATACACGGCGATTCCCCAGGTGGATAGGGCTGTTGCGCTCCACCTATGCCCCGGAAGCACTACCACCTGGCGGGGTCGCCCTGTACTCCCTTCCCAGTCCTGTAGAGCAACATCCTCGCTCACGAAGGCCTACAGCGCTACCGGACGCGCCGCTTCCGCCCTGCATGCCATGGTTCTCCTGCAGGTCCACCAAGCCAAGGCACTGCGAAACATGCATGGGGTGGCCCTGATCCCAACATGCTGCAGGAACTGCGCTCAGCGACCGACCTCACCCTAAGAGCAACGAAGGTCACAGCGCAGGTGCTCGGACAGGCGATGGCCACACTGGTGGTCCAGGAACGTCAGCAATGGCTGGACTTGGTTGAGATGCGTGAAGCCGACAAGACTCGCTTTCTCAACGCCCCTGTCTCCAAGTTCGGCCTCTTCGGCAACACCGTTGAGGACTTCGCCCAGCAGTTCTCCCTGGTGAAGAAGCAGACGGAGGCCATCTCTCACATCATGCCTGCCGCCACTGCCCAGGCCCCATCTGCTCGCCGATGGCGTCCTCCCACGGCCAGAAGACCTTCCGCTCCGCCTCAACCTGGGCCCAGCTCTCAGCCCCGGCGTCGAGCAAACCGCGGGAAGCGTACGCCCCCTGTCTCACGGACCCCATCGAGGACCCGGAAGGCTCCCAGGCGCTCCTGAGACAGCGGACCCAGAGCGCAAGAAGTTAGCTCCGGAGGTGGTAAGACCGCTTCGTCCCCCGGTGGAGGGCCGGGAGGAGAATCCTTTGTTTTTTCATTTGCCGCACCCCTCAACAGGGGCTGCGGTACCCAAATTCTCAATAAAAGAGCTATTTCCTTTACCTCTGGGTCACATGGCCCGCAAATGCCGTTCTCACGGCACTCTGCTTTCAGGCCTCATCAGTCCTGGCTCCCTGGATGCGGTGCTCCCGCCCTCAGCCCCACGACTGTTCCCAGGCTGGCCGGTTCAGATGAGTCCAGAGGACGCCAGCGTCGGACCTCCTCCTCAGTCACAAACCCGCCCCCCGCCGGGTGCGCGGAGCAAGGTAAGTGCTTTGAGTTTGCTCTCAGCACCAGATTCTCGGATGCCGCATTGCCTCCCGACGGCGCGTTAGCTGTTCCACACCGCTGCGAAACCCCGCCGGGTACGTCCAAAAAACCCGTCCCCTTGGTGCCCCTTGCACGGAGCTTAGAGTGGCTTTCGCTGCCCAACCCTTTGCGATGGCTGCACCGGACCATTCGACTCAGTTACGCAATTCAGTTTGCCAGGTCTCCGCCCCCCTTCGTGGGCGTTCATTTCTCCGCAGTGCACGACAGACACGTTCAGTCCCTGCACGAACAAATCGCCTCCCTTTTAATCAAGGACGCGATAGAGCCTGTCCCTCCAACTGAAACAAAGAAGGGTTTCTACAGCCCTTACTTCGTTGTACACAAGAAAGGCGGCGGCTTACAACCGATCTTGGACTTGCAAGTTTTCAATCGGACCTTGTCCAAACTCCCGTTCAAAATGCTCACCCAAAAACAAATTCTATCTGGCGTCCGGCATCTTGATTCTCCCTCGACATCAACCCTTTCTGCGGTTCGCGTTCGACGGCCAGGCGTATCAGTACAAAGTCCTCCCCTTCGGCCTGTCTCTGTCCCCTCGCGTCTTCACGAAGGACGCAGAGGCGGCTCTTGCCCGGCTCCGAGGAGCTGGCATACGCATACTCAATTACCTCGACGATTGTCTCATTCTGGCCTCCTCGCGGGAATTACTATGTGCACACAGAGACCAGGTGCTCAAGCACCTCGGCCGTTTAGGGTTTCAGGTCAACTGGGAGAAGAGCAAGCTCACCCCAGTCCAGAGCATCTCTTTTCTCGGTTTGGAGTTAGACTCAGTCTCAATGACAGCACGTCTCTCCAACGAGCGTGCTCAGTCAGTGCTGAAATGCCTCGCTTCCTTCAAGCCAGGTGCCGTGGTCCCTTTAAAACGTTTACAACAGCTCCTGGGGCATATGGCATCCTCCGCGGGGTTGATGCATATGAGACCACTTCAGCACTGGCTCCAGACTCGAGTTCTGAGACGAGCATGGCGCCGCGGCACGCACAAGGTGAAAGTTACCACTGCCTGCCGCCAAGCCTTCAAACCCTGGACAGACCTCTGCTTTCTAAGGGCAGGCGTGCCCTTGCAGCAGGTGTCCCGACGTGTTCTGGTTTACGACTGACGCTTCCAAACTGGGTTAGGGTGCCGTTTGCAATGGGCGCGCAGCCGCTGGCCGGTGGAACCGAGGCCTGCTGCGCTGGCACATCAACTGCCAAGAGCTGCTGGCTGTTTTTTTGCCCTAAAGAGGTTTCTTCCGTTAATTCGGGTCAAGCACGTCCTAGTCAGGACAGACAGCACCACGGTGGTGGCCTACATAAACTGCCAAGGTGGAGTACGCTCCCTCCACATGTCACAGCTCGCCCCTCGTCTCCTCCTTTGGAGCCAGCAGCGACTCAAGTCACTGCGCGCCACTCACATCCCCGAGAAACCTCAGTGTGATAGCGGACGCGCTATCAAGACAAAGCTTGCCCGGCGGAGAGTGGAGGCTCCACCCCCAGTCTGTTCAGCTGATTTGGGACAGGTTCGGCAAGGCCCAGGTAGACCTGTTTGCCTCCCAGGAAACCTCCCACTGCCCGCTCTGGTATGCCCTCACAGAGGCTCCCCTTGGGATAGATGCTCTGGCGCACAGCTGGCCCGCGGGGCTGCGCAAGTACGCTTTTCCCCCAGTGAGCCTTCTTGCAAAGGTGCTATGCAAGGTCAGGGAGGACGAGGGGCATGTCACTCTGGTGGCCCCCTACTGGCCCAACCGGATGTGGTTCTCGGATCTCACGCTCCTCACGACAGCCCCTCCCTGGCGAATTCCCCTGAGGAAGGATCTTCTTTCTCAGGGACGGGGCATGCTCTGGCATCCGCACCCAGACCTCTGGAACCTCCACGTCTGGCCCCTGGACGGGACGCTGAAGATCTAGCCGGCCTACCACCGGCCGTCATAGACACTATCAACCAAGCCAGAGCCCCTTCGACCAGGCATCTTTATGCCCTAAAATGGCATCTGTTCGCAGACTGGTGTTCTTCCCGAGCCGAAGACCCACAGAAGTGCGCGGTTAGGTCAGTGCGCGTGTTTCTACAGGAGAGGCTGGAGAGAAGGCTGTCCCCCTCCACCCTCAAGGTGTATGTTGCCGCTATCGCGGCCCACCACGAAATGGTAGATGGCAAGTCTCTTGGTAAGCACGACTTAATTGTCAGGTTCCTAAAAGGTGCCCGGAGGTTGACTCCCTCCCGGCCTAACCTGTTCCTCCTGGGATCTCTCAGTTGTCCTCACTCCAGACTCCAGAGACCCCCCTTCGAGCCGCTAGACTCCTG
This sequence comes from Xyrauchen texanus, assembly GCF_025860055.1. Taxonomy (NCBI): domain Eukaryota; kingdom Metazoa; phylum Chordata; class Actinopteri; order Cypriniformes; family Catostomidae; genus Xyrauchen; species Xyrauchen texanus. Next base: position 36,499,979 of record NC_068296.1, read on the forward strand.
CTGGTCGCGCTCGCCTCCATCAAGAGGGTCGGGGACCTGCAAGCCTTCTCTGTTAGCGACTCTTGCCTGGAGTTCGGTCCGGCAGACACTTTTGTGATCGTAAGGCCGCGACCGGGCTATGTGCCCAAGGTTCCTACCACACCCTTCAGGGATCAGGTAGTGAACCTGCAAGCGCTGCCCCGGGAGGAGGCAGACCCAGCCCTTTCACTGCTGTGTCTAGTACATGCTTTACGTATCTATCTGGACCGCACACAGAGCACTAGACGCTCTGAGCAGCTCTTCGTCTGCTTTGGGGGACAGCAGAAAGGGAACGCTGTCTCCAAGCAGAGACTCGCCCACTGGGTTGTCGACGCCATTTCCCAGGCTTATCACACCCAGGCCGTGCCCCCCCCCTTGCGGGTCCGAGCTCACTCCACCAGGAGTGTTGCGTCCTCGTGGGCACTGGCTAGGGGTACCGCCTTCCGTCTTCTCCGCCCTGAATGAGGGCTAAGACCCCCTTCCCTCAATGCGTGTAAGGGCCCCGGCCGTAGTTGCTCTATGCGAGATACATAGAGAGAAAAGAGGCCCAGCCAGGCTGGCCCATTCCCATGTTGGCGGCCATCACCTTGTTCCCCCCTCCAGGGTAACGATAAGGAGTCTGATGGCTTGAATGGGGCATTGGGGAAGGGTATGTGCAGCCTGATACAGTTGGTCGTTCTGCACGTAAGAATACCTGCTCGCTCCTGTATCAGCAGTTCACGTACATGGCTCAGCGCATGGCACTTTTTAAGTGGACCCCTAGTGTCGCTTCTCTGACACAACATGGAGAGAGCGACAGAAGGGGAACGTCTAGGTTACGTATGTAACCTCTGTTCCCTGATGGAGGGAACAAGAGGTTGTGTCTCCCCTACCACATCGCTGAGCCGAGCCACTGTTGTGGCCGGACCATTTCCGGCTCCTCAGAAAAATCCTGAATGAACTCCTGTATTTGCGCCGCTTAAATACCCGTATGTCCGGGGGCGGGACATGCAAATACTGGTTGCCAACTCTCATTGGCCTTTTTTCATAGTTCAGAGGTGAATATCGGCACTCAAGAGAGACCCCTAGTGTCGCTTCTCTGACACAACGTCTCGTTCCCTCCATCAGGGAATGGAGGTTACATACGTAACCTAGACGTTTTAATAGTTTCCACAGTTTTTCTGTTAGTTTTAGTTTCATTTTTGTTTTCTCAGTTTCAGATCAGTTTATTTTTATTTTAGGTTTAGATAGTAGAAGCATTTACTGGTATCTTTAAAATTTCTAACATCATTACATTTCTCAGGGCAGTCTTGTGTTACCTCTGTCTAGTTGTATTGTCATGTATAATTTGGATTGTAAATGTTGCAAATTTTATAACACAGGGTGAATATGGGTAAAGTGACAAAGGACATTTAAACTTGCTCGCCTCTGTATCCACATTAATTTCCTTAAATCATTACTAAACTAATCTTTGGGAAGTAAACAATTAAAGGGATAGTTTACCCAAAATATAAATTCTCTTATAATGCTCATGTCGTCCCAGATGTGTCTAACTTTCTTACTTCTGCTGAACACAAAGTAAGATTTTTAGAAGAATGTCTCAGCTCTGTAGTTCCATATAATGCAAGTCATCATGGTAGAAAACCTTTTCTGTAAATCTTGACATCAACAGTCTTATTGGCAATCTTTCCTGTTGACTGCAATTGCAAGATTTATAGTGAAAAAAGTAAAAAAAACAAAACGATTTGTCTCACCGAAAACCGATTAGATTTCTTCAGAATACATGAATAAAACTACTTAAGGATTACTTTATGTTGCTTTTATATGCTTTTTAGAACTTCAAAGCTTTGGACCCTGCTGACACATGTATGGACCTAGTTGAGATATTCTTAGAATATATTTGTTTGTGTTCAGCAGAAGAAAGAAAGTAAAACACATCTGGGATGGAAGTTTTTAAATTGATGATTTTTAGATTGGGATGTGTGGCAGAGCTCATTGTTTCTCATTTCAGCTCTGTAGGTCCATACTGTGTAAGTGAATGGTAACCAGACCTTTATAGCTCCAAAAATTACATAAATTAAACATAAAAGTAATCTATACGACTCCAGTGGTTTAATCCATGTCTTCAGAAGTGATATAATAGGTGTGGAGCCTTGGTTCATCCAAGCCTTGGTGGATTCAGGTTGTAACCAAACGTCCATTTATCAGTGCTTGGTTCAAAATGGGGCATTAGATACAAATAATAACCTGGCTCAAGGTGAGGGAGCGGAATCGCTGGTGATGTTGTTTGGGGCTATGGCCAGGCTATGTTGTTTGGGGGCTATGGATTCTTGGCCTGGGCTTAGAGAAGCTCCCAGAAACATTGCTCCTGGGCAAGGAGGGTGCTGGGCAGGGCACAGATGACTTCGTCCAGCGGTGAGGTGTCCATGGCAACCAGTCTTCTTCCTTTTCCTGGGTTTCAGCACCAGTGTAGAAGTTCCAATGATTAGGAAGGATGCGGAAGTGGGGTGGCAGTCCAGGTGAGTCAATATTTAATGTTTTTTCAGTCTAAGTATTTGTCTACAGTATTTGGCTTTCCTGCTTCAAAAGAGAGCATTGGCTTTTCAGCTTCACAACAGAATATACATTTTAGCTTCACAACGGCAAATACACCTTAACTTCACAACTTCAGGTCTCTTTATCCCTGACTCTCTCTGTCTCTCTGGCGTTCTCGGCAGCCTTTTCAAGCCCATCTCCGGACACAGGTGTTTAGTGTTAACAATCACCAGGTGATGGTTCTTACCGCTTCTTCTCTCCCCATTGACAGACAGATGACCATGCCCCACACCACACCCTGACTTTTGTTTCACAGACGGATGCATTGGACAGGATCACCCGTTGCTGTACATCCATCGAAAGAAGGAGTGTTTGGCCATCAAGTGGGCAGTCCTCACTCTCTCGTACTATTTGTTGGGACGAGCATTCACCCTCTGTTCGGACAACGCCCGCTCCAATGGCTCCACCGCCCTGATTACCCGTTGGTATCTGGCACTCCAGCCATTTAACTTCGAGGTGGTCCACAGACTAGGGGCACAGATGGCTTTGGTGGACTTCCTCCCCAGAAAAAGGGGGGCAGTCCTGACAGGCAGAGGGGGTATGTGGAGGTGAGGGCATGTTCAAGCGCCCATCTGGGGAAAGAGAAAGCAGTAGGAAATCCACTTGAGATGAATTGTGTCTATATACCGTTTCCATGTTTACAGTGAGAGTCGGGTGAGATAAAAGATGGCCCAGTCCACTGAAAGTGAGAGAGAGAGCCCAGCTGATAAGCTGTTTGTGTGTTGGCTGCTGCCATGTTTCAACGCATGAGTGTTTATATTGAAGCTTCACCATTGCGCATAAAGCAAACGTGTTTATTTTCTGTTAATAAAAATGTATATTCCTGAGTTGGAATCGCCGTGTCCCCCTTCCTCCTTTTGATTCAAATATGAACATCTGTTACAGTAACACACACACACACACACACACATATATATATATATATATATATTAGAAACATATAGTATAAATTTACAGTATTAATATATACTGTTTTTATTTATTAAAAAAATATAGCATTTTTTTTTATCCTCTTAGTATTGGCAGTCCGAATAAATAATCAAGAATCAAAGAAGAGATATTAAATATGAAATAGATTTTATTAGGCCATTAAGTTTCCTGAAGACTGTGTCACTATACTGTTTTAATTATCCGTCCTTATCTCGCAACTTGAGAGTGTTAAGACAGAGATGTTAATAGCATCTCTCAATTAAACTTAAGATGCAAAAATGGCATAAAAGTTGGCAAGTTTGATTTCCATAAATCAGTTTATACTGTCTGATTCAATAAATCGATTACTCCAGAATTGTCTGTGTGAGTTCAAATTTGGCCTTTTTCATGTATTGCAATGTTTTAGTAAACATATATGTAGGTTAATATTGCTGTTCATGATGATATATTGTTTTATTTATGCATATACTAAAAATTAATAAATTCTAGAGTTGATTTAGTGAAAAATGGTGTGGAAAACCTGCCTTGATTAATTTTAACTAGATATGAATTGTATTTTCCTTCCTCTATTAACATTTTGAATCTTCTTTGCTACAATGGCTGTTTGGTTGAGATGGTGGTTCCTCTGATAGTAGTATGGTAGGATGCTATTCTGGAAATAGCCTTTCTCTTTCACACACCTGCAGGACAGACGTCATGATTGCAAGGCTTGATTGGAACTAAGCAATATGCAAAAATCACTGCAGAGTTTATATAATGCTAAAAACCAAACATGCATAACTCAAGGTGTGGATTGGATTTAAAGTGAGGTGAGATCTGCTAATCCCTGCTGTTGGTGGTCTTCTTCAGTTCCTTTTCCCCTGGCTGTGCTTAATTCCTGCTTGCTATTTATCCAACATTTCCAGGAATTCACAATCCACCACCTGCTTACAGACACCAGTCCTTAAGGACACTAAACGCACCAGGGTGCAGATCCAATGTCTTGCACACTTTGCAAAAAACATCCCTCTGGCCTATAAAATCAATTTTCAGGTGTTGCATCGTCATGGTAACTGCTCTTGGTGACATTTTGCTCCTCACTGAGTCAATTTTCTTTCAGAAAACACTGATATTTTATATAGATTGCTCAA